>NC_081294.1:37331439-37634469 GCF_030435805.1 Mustela lutreola
TGTTTTTAAAATTCATTAATCACTGGGCAGCCCTTAATTGGAAAAGGATGGATTGATTCCACATTCCACTTCCTAGATCCAGTTTAGAAAACTTGTTCTCTACCTGGTGCTCTTAAAAGGAATATAGCAGGGGCACCTGAGTGGCTCAGTGGATTAAGTCTCTGCCTTCGGCTCAGGTTATGATCCCAGCATCCTGGGATTGAGCCCCCGCATTGGGGCTCTCTGCTCAGCAGGGAGCCTGCTTCCCCCTCTCTCTGCCTGCCTCTCTGCCCACTTGTGATCTCTCTCTCTCTGTCAAATAAATAAAATACTAAAAAAAAAAAAAAAAAAGGAGTATAGCAAATGCCTCATTTAATAACCTACTCCTTTTTGAACTTTGCCTTTTCTCTCTACCCTTAAGTAGATCCAGTATTTGATGAAACTTGTGAATGTGGGTAGAAACTGTCTTGCCCCTCCTTTTTTCTAGGGTGCACTATATATGTGACTTTGACTTTCAGGAATGGTTTGCCATTTGCTAAATTTTTAAAAAAATTAATTTCTTTTTAAAAATATTTAATTTATTTATTTGACACAGAGAGAGAGAGAGAGAGATCACATTTAGGCAGAGAGACAGGCAGAGAGAGAGGGAGGAAGCAGGCTCCCTGCTGAGCAGAGAGGCCGATACGGGGCTCTATCCCAGGACCCTGAGATCATGACCTGAGCCGAAGGCAGAGGCTTTAACCTACTAAGCCACCCAGATGCCCCTTGAAATCAATTTCTGACTTTTTCACTGATAGATGAAGAAAAGTATTTCACCTTTTGAGATACACCAAATGAATTGAGTAAATAATTAAACACATTTTTTTTTTTCACTGTCAGTCATTGTCTTGTATGCTTAGCATAGATGTCTAGCTTAACAGCAGGGGACACGGTGTTCCTAGAACACAGCTGAAGATCTGGTAAATTGAGAAAATGCAAGGGGTGGCACCAGAAGACAGATGTCTACAGAATGATACACATCCTCTTCCGAGTTGGGAGGGTGGAAACCTGCTTCATGAAGAAGATGGGTGTGGGGAGAATATTTAACAACAGGGACAGCAGTCAGAGGAATCCCCTTATCTCTGTTTTGTGTATGAGGAACCCTAGAGTAGCTAGTTAAGGCCCAGTCGTTTAATAAAAAGATCATGGAGTCTTATGAAGACTTCATAACTATGTGCTAGTAGGGATTTTATTTGCTTAGTTTGGTTGCAATTTCCAATTTTTAAAAAATGTTTAGGTAATCTTGTCCTCCTTCCCCAAATCCTGATTCTTGTAGTTTCATTGCTGTTGAACCAATGCTTTCTCATGGCTCTGTTCTTTGTACATGCATTCTTTTCACATGTATTAAACAAACAAAACCCCCTTAAGAATACTAACACCTCTCCAATAATATTATTGCTGCAATGTTATTCTTTTAACCTTTTTGTTCTTGATGTATATGCCACTAAGGATGTATAGACATTTGCTCTGTCTTAAGATTACTTTGAATAGTTCATCTATTTGATTTTTATCAGCAGTTTGTTACATATTCAGGCTCATTTATTTTACCTTATTTTAATGTTTATAAATTAATTCATAAATGTAATTTTGTCTTGTATCTATGTACAACTTTCACATGGTTTCAAAGTTACATTTAGAAAACAAATTGTTGTCAAAGTCATTCAGCCTGTCCCATCAGTGTCCCTGCTTCCTCTCCCTGTGGATAGCCATTTAAACAGTGAATCGTTTGTCATTCTATTGTTTATGTTCAGCACATAGTTGTAAATCTGTCCCGATGATCTTATGTGGAGCCAGACTAGTGAGCCTTTACTGTAGAAAATAATGAGCTAGAATGTTTTTTCATCTTACAGAGCTAGGACATTGTACAACATTTTTAAGGCTGTATTTCCTGCATCTATATTAGAGGTTGGCACATAGTAGATGGTTGGGTAACATGTGTTGAATGAATGAATGAATGAATGAATACTTGGTAGAATTTTGCAATCAGAAGAGTGAGAGAATCAAAGCTGTTCTTTTTTTTGAAAACTTACTCTGACGGTAATGGTTAAGGTAATTTGGAAGGAAAAACTGAACACTGAGAATTACTTGGTTAAGTGGATGATAGCAATTTTGATAAAAACAAAAATAAAAAGAGTACGTACGTGTGTGTGTGTGTGTGTGTGTGTGTGTGTGTGTGTGTGTGTAAATTTTGTGGACAGGCTGCATGCTGTCCGGATTGGCTCTATGGATATCCGTTGGGTGTGCTTATGTTTCTGTGGTCAGCTCCCTTCACTTTCATCACTGGCAGGTGGCAGGCTTCAGCAAGAAGGGTAATTGTTGTCTGTGTCACCTCACTTCTCTTTGAGATATTTCATCTTTCATCCCTCAGTGGACTCGCTTGGGTTCTTTCCATCCCTGGTAGTCTCAGGGTATTGAGAACAGCAAAATTCTGTACAAGGTGTTTATTAAGCCTCTGCTTGTGTCATGCTTGCCAAATTCCCACTGGCCAAAGGAATCCACAATATCAACCCTGATTCAGGAATTGTCCAGACAGACTCTAACTCTTGATGAGAAGAGAATTTACAGCCATTTTGAGTTTTCTGGCATGGGATGTATGTGAATCATGTGAATAAGGTCCTCTATTTCCTACAGCTTTTAGTTCTAGTCACACACTTTTGTTAATTTACACCTCTGTGTCCTTTCTATGGTTTTTTCTGAAATGTTTCTGAGACACATAGTCCATTTTGAGTTCTCTATCTTCCACAAAATCTGTCCTTACCAATATTTCACTTATGAGAGTTTCTTTAGTACTTTGGCTTTTGTCTCAGTGATTACCTTTTAATTATGCACTTTATAACATATATTTATATCTTTTATATATTTGTATTACATTTTGTATTTTTGCATTTTTTTCTAAAATTTTTATGTATACTTCTGAATTCTCAATTAATTTGCCTTATTTTTCTATTGTAGCCTCAATGAATTTAGAATAGTGTTATAAGTACTCTATAAATAATTGTTAACTTGAACTTTGGATTGACCTAGAGATCTCTTCTGAAACTGGATATCACCAAAGCCCTCTTTATTTTGCTTTCCAATGGATCTGTCCGCTTATGATTTACTATGTCTAAAAACAGTGGCTAAGGAAATCTGGTTAAATTCAGTAGACTACCTATTTTTAAGTAGGATTAATTGGATTGAATCCATTAAAAATTAAATATTTGTAATTATGTTTTTGGAATTACCTTACATGTGCAATAAGACCAACTAGAAGTAAGACATAAAATATCTGTGCTAGGGCATGTGTATGGCTGAGGAGGAGTCTTTCAGTGGTTCAAGTGGTGAAAACAAAACAAGCAACAAAGATTGTGATGATTCAGGATGTGTCATTGGAAATCTTCTTAATTTCCTTTAGCAAAAGGTCATGTTGGGGACATCTCAAGGAGAGCTGGAGGTAGTTGTGTGAGGCAGAAAAGTAAAGATAAGTGCTAAGAGGGAAGGTAGAAGAGAGGAGAGAAAATAGTGCCAGGCTAGAACAGCAGTATCAAAAGCATCTGGTTTGGATTTAGCTTCCTGTGTCCTGGGGAAGAGAGTCAGGAGTTCCCAGAAGAGGAACTTCCCTTCCCTTCTTATCTTCACTGGAAATTTCAGAAGAGAGTGACTGTAAAGGGAGAGAGCTGAGGTGGGGGTGTGATCCTTATTGGTTCTAGAAGACAGAAAGGAGAGATGAAACGGTATTTGTGCAGGGGCACTTTTGTGGCTCAGTCTGTTAAGCATCTGCCTTCAACTTAGGTCATGATCTCAGGTCCTGGGATCAAGCCCCACATCGGGCTCCCAGCTCAGTGGGGAGTCTCCTTCTCCCTCTGCCCCTCCCCCTCTCATGTGCTCTCTCGCCCGCGCTTTCTCTCTCTCTCTCCTTCTATGTCTCTCCTCTCAAATAAATAAGTAAAATTAATTCAAAAAAAGAAAGAAAGAGAGAGAGAGAAAGAAATGGGATTTGTGCAAAAGCCTCTTCTCTTAAGCCAGCCGTGATCCGTGGTTGAAGAGATCAGTACCTAACTTTGGATGAATTACATTAAAACTAAAACTGCCTATGAGGTCTGACTCTAATAGGTTTTTGTGAAGTGCTTGATTATTGTAGAGTATAGTGATTGGATATGATAAATTGTAGGATAATTCTGCATGAGAGATCTATAACATTTTTGTTTTGTTTATCTGGAGACTGTCAACCTAGACTAAAGTAAACCTCAAAAGTCTTCATTGATCTCCTGTAGAAGAAAATGACTACAAAGGAGTTAACATATATATATGGAAAGAAATGAGGCTTAGCAAAAGGCATAGCAATTCATCAATGAGAGCTATATTAGTATCCAGAAGTCTAATGGATGCTATCTGTCAATAATTGTTGGAGACTGCTTGTCAACAAATTGGATTGTTTGCCATAGACACTGACAAATTGTATTACAAGGACCTTGAATTTTTGCATACATTTAAAATATTTATGTGAATATACATAGGCACATATATATTTGTAATGAGAGTGTTTTCCTGCATTTTAAAGTTTCAGGATTTGTCCAATAGGGCCTGAAGTCATTTCTTCAAATGGTGGAACTTATCATGACATTTATACACTCTAACATCCAATCATCTTGGTTTTAATGAAAATATTTTCCTTAAATATTTTGAAAGTAAAGCATCTTCACTGAATCAAAACTGACATTTTAATTTGAACTCTCCAGTCTGAAAGAAGTTCGCAGTCAAAATTTATCATTAAAAAACTCAATGAAATGAAAAATAATGATATGCTGGCTTGTGCCTAAAGGCATTTGGAATAGAAGTGCTAAAGATACTGTATTTTAATGCTCAGTTGGCTTCTTTTCAGGCAGGGATTAAGTGGGAGGCAGCTCCTGGAGCCATGGAGAGGGCCATGGCCTTAAACTCAGAAGAGCTGCATTTTAGACAGAGCTGTGTCATTTATCAATGGGATGACTTTGCTAAGTAACTTAGTTTCTTCATCCTTAAAATTGGGGTGATAATAGATATGTCACAGAGCCTTAAACAAAAATGCATGCAAAAGTGTTACAAACAACATTTTATGTAAATGTAAGCTTGTTGGAGGAATTCCCTATTTTCTAATAAATGGTATGGTTTATATTCAAGTTCTATAAAAATTAATACACATTTATTTTAATTACCTCATTGAAAGAGCAATACATGGTGAAGGTAAAATATAAAAAGTAAAAAATTAAAGCAGAAAGAGGAACTGAGAATCACCCATCATCATTCTAAACAATTATTATCACGTTTATGTGATTTTCACGTGAACTTTTGCTTCTGCATATAGTTTTTTAAAAGTATACTATTACTGTAGCACACAATATACAGTATGTAGTTTGTACCTTTTCCCTTAACATTATGTTTTTAGGATGTACTTCATAGTACTTCCTGTACTATGTACATAGGATTGGGTAAATTCATATATATTCCTTTATATGAATGAACCATAATTATAATTTACCGATTTCCCTATTAGCTGAACAAAGACTTTAGGATTTTCCAGTCTCTCAAAGAGATGACTATTCTTTTCTATTACTCCTTGTATACATTCACTAGCATTTCTGGATGAAAGAGTAAATAGCATTTTGAGCCTTTTAATGTAAACTGCCAACTTGCCTTCTAGGCTGACTGCCAGTTTCTCTTTTTCCTTGTAGTATTTAAAGGTGCCTGTTTCCCCACATCCGAATCAATAATGGGCATTACAATAATTAAAAAAAATCCGTATCAAGGTCATAGGTGCAAATATTATCTCACTTTTTAATTAGCATTTAAACCAATATATCGAATACAGTTGTAATTCTTTTTAAATTGCTTGTTCATGACAATGGTCCAACATTTTCTCATTAATATTTAGGAGATCTTTACACATTAAAGTTATTAAACCCTTCTCGTATATGTTGTGAATATGTTTTTCCACTTTTTCATTGCTTTTAAATTATGTGTATGATGATTTAAAAAATGATGTATGCATTTTCAATTCATAGGTAGTGCTTTATTTATCTGGTATTGTCAACCAATAAGGAATATCACCTAAAGAAAGGTTCCAAATAATTGAGGCTTTTTTTTTTTTTTTTTTGGTAAAGGAAAGACAATCATTTATTTATTTATTTATTTATTTATTTATTTTTAAGATTCCATTTATTTATTTGGCAGACAGAGACCACAAGTAGGCAGAGAGGCAGGCAGAGAGAGGAGGAAGCAGGCTCCCCGCTGAGCAGAGAGCCCGACGCAGGGCCTGATCCCAGAACCCTGGGATCATGACCTGAGCTGAAGGCAGAGGCTTCAACCCACTGAGCCACCCAGGTGCCCGGAGAGACAATTTTTAAATGAAAAATTGTTGTAATGAACAGTCATTCTAAATTGTGTAATCTACCTCCTTCCCTCCTTGCATAATTATAAAAATGTTTCCTATATATATATATAAATTTGGTCTTCCAAACAACCTTGCAGAATAATTACTGTTATCTCCTTTTGTAGCTGGGCCACTGAGGTTACAGGAACAATAGATAAAAGACCCAGCCTTTTAAGTTGAAACTTAAGTTTAAACCCACTGCTTTTTATGGTATACTCAACACACTTCTATTGTGTATTAATATTCGGAGGCCCTCAAGTCTATAAAAATATCCAGGGCTGTATTTGCATGATATCTGCTTTTTAGGTTTGTGGATTTTTTTTTTTTTTTTGGTGGATATTTCTTTGAAAATAGATTTTTATATGTGCTCCCTCAGCTTCAGTAAGGGAACACTAAATGTGTCCTGCTTTCAGCTTCCTTGCTTCTGACATGGGAAACAATAACAAATAAATACAGACGGTCACTGTGTACTGACCCCTGTAATGACTGCTTGGCGCTTTTCCCTACCCAGGTTTTAATTTGCTACTCTTATTAATCTGTCATAGGGTGGAAAATGCATAACCAGGTTTGTAAAAATGATGTACAAGGAATGAGTAAAACTTTTTTTTTGAGCAAAGTACAAGAGGCTTTTCTGTAAGTAAAACTCACGAGTGTCTTTTGCCTCAATCTGACTCTCTAATATTCTGATGTTTGCAGCACTCCCTGCAGTCGATAGTTTCGTAACTTTATCCCATTTAGTCCTTAATATGACGCTGCGGATTAGAATAATCCATTTTTATCTTCCAGTCAAAGAAAGTGAAATTTAAAGAAAAGAAGTAACTTGTCCAAGATCCTGTTACCTCGATTTTGTGGCTTTTGTTCGGAACTCTTTAACTGTTAACCTTAGGCTGGATGGCAAGGCAAGTGGTTTTAACTGAAGAATTACTGTGTCTTAGCATTCAGTGGTGGTGATGAGACTGGAGAATGTGAAAGGTAGCATGTGGTCACGATGTTTGTTTATGAGCTGTAAGCTTTAAAGAAGATCTATACATTTTAAGATAAGGTTGAATTTACGCTATAACGTGATGTCTAGTTTGAGAGCGTTCTTAACTTGCCAGAAGACAGAACATCTAGTGCTCTGCTAAAGATATTTACAGTGTACTACAAATAATGGTCCTATTGTGATGAGAATATTTATGTAGAATAAAAAATACACAATTATAATTTGTATTTTTTAAAAGATTTTATTTATTTATTTGACAGAGAGAGTGAGTGCACAAGAAAGGGGAGCAGCAGAGGCAGAGGGAGAAGCAGACTCCCCACTGAGCAGGGAACCTGACTCAGGGTTTCATTCCAGGACCCTGGGATCATGACCTGAGCCAAAGGCAGTCACTTATCCATCTGAGCCACACAAGTGTCCCTGTAATTGGTATTTGATGGTGATGATTCAACTCTCTCTCTCTCTCTCTCTCTCTCTATATATATATATATATATATATGTATATATATAAAATGTTTGTCATTAAACCCAGCATGATGTTATATGATAGAGTTGGGTAGATTAGAGTGTAATTGGGGAAAGAGTACTAAGTTGTTGGATAACTATATATTACAGAATGATATTAGCATGCCCATCTGTATTTACAAAGTGCTGTTGTTTCAGATTTATTCCTAGGTGGGTTCCAAACTCAAAGAGACCAATGGAAGTCAAATAAAGACTTACTTTGGGTTGCACATGAGGGTCAGATTTTAATAGAGAATGAGAGAAAAATCTTTTTGCTAGGTAGGGAGTAATATATTGATTGTTGGTTGGTGGCAAATAACAAAACTGACTCTTTTTTTTTTTAAAGATTTTATTTATTTATTTGACAGACAGAGATCACAAGTAGGCAGAGAAGCAGGCAGAGAGAGAGAAAGGAGGAAACAGGCTTCCCGCTGAGCAGAGAGCCCGACGTGGGGCTCGATCCCAGGACCCTGAGACCATGACCTGAGCCGAAGGCAGAGGCCTTAACCCACTGAGCCACCCAGGCGCCCCAAAACTGACTCTTGATAACCAGAACTACAAAGAGATTTTAGGTAGCTCCCATTAATAAACAGCAGAGTTAAAAAAAAAAAAATCAACCCCCTCCTCCTTTTTTTAGAGAGAGAAAACATGTACAAGCACAGGGCTGAGGGTCACAGGAAGAGGAGAGGAATAATTTTAAGCAGGCTCCACACCCAGTGTGGAACCCAATATGGGGTTCTGTCTCACAACCCTGAGATCATGAACTGAGAGGAAACTAAGAGTTGGACACCTAATAGACTAAGCCATCCAGGTACCCCAAGAGAAACATATTTCAAACTTCGGCTGTGTACTAATATTTAAAAGATGCTGGCTGGTCTACTTCATGTGGTATAACTCCTTCCATCTTGATTTGAGATATGGTACTGGGATGGCTAATTCTTTGTGTAATTCCTTTAAGAAGTAATTCTTAATTTCTTAGCTGGGCCATGGATTACCCAGATATTTGATCAAATATTATTCTGGATGTTCCTATGATGGTGTTTTTGTTTTGTTTTGCTTTTTACAAACTTACTGATGTTGTTGTTTTTTATATCTCTACATTTTTATGTAAATTCAAGTTAGTTAATATGCAGTGTAATATTGGTTTCTGATGTAGAATTGAGTGATTTATCACTCATACAACACCCCGTGCTCATTTGTGATGGTGTTTTTGAATGAGATTCATATTTAAATTGGTGGACTTCATGCAAATCACATTGCCCTCCAACATGTGAAGGAGACTCATCCAGTCACTGGTAGACATGAACAGAACAAGGTGGACCACTCTGGAGCAAGAGAGACTTCTCCAGCAACTGCCTTTGGACTTCATCTGCAACACTGGCTTTTCCTGGTTCTACAGCAAATAGCTTTTAGACTTGAACTAAAATATTGGTTCTCCTGGGTTTTCAGCCTGCTGCCCCCCACTTTAAATTTTGACTTGCCAGTCTCCATAGTCATGTAGCCAATTCCTTATAATAAATGTTTTTCTGTATATTTGCACATGCTACTGTATTCTTATTTCTGGAGAACCTTGACTGATGCAGGTATGGCGTAACGTTTTTGTGTAAAAACTCTTCAAAAGTGCTCTATTACCTACAGATTGAAAAAACTTCTTAGCTCCTTAGCGATCTAGTCTCTTGGAATTATGAAATACTTGGAATTCTCGAAAGGGGTCATGCTTTTTCTTGCACATGCTGACCTTTCCATCTCATGTGCTTTTATGCTGCTTGTTTGTCTGGAAAAGTCTTATCCTTTGGTTCTCAACCAGTTATCCTCAACCACTTTGGGGAGTATTGCCAGAAAACCAGTTTAAAGCTAAATTTTATTATTTAGAAGCACCTGCTCATCTTCTTACACCATTTATCATATTTTTATAGTGATTTGTTCATATGTCTGTCCTCCCCATCAAACTCCGAACTTCATGAGGTAAGCGATCTTATTGTTCATGTTTATAGTATTTAGTAAAACTCCTGGAAGCATTAATAACAAGCCCATACTGGTATAGTATTCTTCCAATCAAGACCTCAGTCATTCTGTTGTGTGTGCTTATGGCCACACAGTAATTAGCCTTCCTGGGAATATTAACGGTTACTAGAGTCTGAACTTATGTGGATGTTCATTACCACTGAATTTCTAATATATGCCTCAATAATTGTGAATAATAATAACAAAAGCTAAATAGACAGCCTTTGTTTATTTAGAATAGTATAGATTGTGGGGTATCTTCAAAGATGATCTTTGAGGCCCTAATGGCTCACAAATAAGTTCTCAGAAGATTTGTTTTGAATGTTGAAAACCTAGGTAAATATGGAAGGATTTTCTTTCTGTCACAAAAAATTTCTAGGGCATACTTAATTATAACACCTCCTTGTGTATTTATTTAAAGTTGGTTTTTACCTCCTTGACAGCATGATTGGCTGTTGAGAAATAAAAAATTTCAGTTTATGAACCTCTGTAATAAAGATCAGTCTGAAGTAACAATGAGAAAAATATGCTGACATTGACAAAAACTACATTAACGTGTGTCTCTCAGAGCACATTATCAGTTGAAGTTGGCTTTATCTGAACTTGCTGGTGGAGGAGGAGATGTTAAAAAAGTTATGGGGAGATTCTGGGTTATTGTGAGTCATCATATGTTCTTTTCAAGTGAGGTGTACTTTTTTTTCTTAATGTGATTCTTTCATGAGAAAATCTTCTGGGGGTTTCCAGCCTCTTCTGGTGTGTCTCTTTCATCTGCCATCCTATTACCACCAAATCATCATTCAAATAAAACAGCAGAACCATGATTGTTAATCTGTTTCTTAGCTCCCACAAACTGTTGTTTTACCAATGCTTCAAATCCATTAAATACACAAAAATTAAATTATATATATACACATACGTATATATGTATGGATATTGGTGTCACTTTACAAAGTCCCTGGAATTGGACACTAACTGCTCTGCAATGAAGCATTTTATCAGAGTGGTAGCAATTTGTCTTCATTGGCAATTATTATTATTATTACTCATTTCATTCCATCCTGTTCTGCTATCTTAGCCTAGACTCATTGGCTCCCAACATTACTTCTGATAATGAAATTTCTAATAATAGAAGATGCTCCTGAGGTGCGAAATTCTCATGAATGAGAATGTTCTTCTCAATGGAGCCTGATAGCTCTGTGCACCAGGTCTTCTGGAAAGTAAAAAGTTATTTCTTTGTTCCTGCCCTAAATCCTCACAATCAATCAAAACTTTACACAGTTCCTAAAGACATTGTTCCTGCAGACAAACTTCCATATAAGATCACTAAGCAAAAACTTTTCTGCTTGCAATGATGTCCAGCAGGCCTGGTGTGCCCAGAACTCTGTTAGGAACAGGTCTTGAGGGTGAGAGTAAGACTCAGTTACAACAGCTTTCACCAGGCTGACTTTGTTTCCTCCCTACTTGGAGTATAGATTTTCATCATTTTTAATAATTACATAATCTCCCACACACTGATTATTTATTTATTTATTTGACTTCTCATTGTTGGGACATCTTTATATATAAACTACTTTGAGTAGTTTCAGCAAATTACTCTTACTATTTCCTTGGATTCTTTTCCAGACTTGTAGTTGCTGAGTCAAAGAATATAGTTGTAAGGTCTTTGGTTTATACTGTCAAATTGCCTTCTAGAAATGTATCAATTTATAGTTGTGCTAGTCATGATCGATCAGACAATATTCTGTATCTTGCTCTAAAACATATTTTTTTAACAGATTCACACTTAATAAACAAGAAACTATTCACAATTGTTTCACAATAATTTAGTAAAGATTATGTCACCATATCTTTCCTTATTTGGAAGAAATCCAAAATTTATAGTAGACCTTATATGAAAACAAATGAAAAATTATCTACTTTTTGAAAAAGTGATATGCTCTGATTTCAGAATTGAGAAAGACAGCAGGAATCCTGGAAGAACCTGCCTTGTGGAAATTCTCGTGTTTTCAGTATTTGTTTCAGTTTCTCTATTTATTATGGGTGTCTCAAATTTTTTTAAATTTTTTATTTAAATTCCAGTCAGTTAACACGTAGTGTAATATTAGTTTCAGGTACACAATATAGTGATTCAATACTTCCATACATCACCCCGTGTTCATCACAAGTGCCCTCCTTAATCCCCATCACCTGTTCAATCCAAACCCCCACCCACCTCCTTGGTAACCATCAGTTTGTTCTCCAGCGTTAAGAGACTCTTTTTTTCCCTTTTCTTGTTTGTTTTGTTTCTTAGATTCCACCTGCGAGTGAAGTCATATGGTATTTGACTTTCTCTGACAGACTTATTTCGCTTAGCATAATATCCCTCTAGCACCATCCATGTTGTTGCAAATGGCAAGATTTCATTCATTTTTATGGCTGAACAATATTCCAGAGTGCATATATCCCACATCTT
This sequence comes from Mustela lutreola, assembly GCF_030435805.1. NCBI lineage: Eukaryota > Metazoa > Chordata > Mammalia > Carnivora > Mustelidae > Mustela > Mustela lutreola. The sequence continues at coordinate 37,343,785 of NC_081294.1, forward strand.
CTTTTTCCATTCTTCAATCAGTGGACACTTGAGCTGTTTCTATAATTTGGCTATTGTAGATAATGCTGCTATAAACATAGAGGTGCATGCCTCTCTTTGAATTTGTATTTTTTTTAGTCTTTGGATACATACCCAGTAGTTCAATTGCTGGATCATAGGGCGGTTTTTTTTTTTTTTTTTTTTTTTTAAGATTTTTATTTATTTATTTATTTTTATTTTTATTTTTTAAGATTTTATTTATTTATTTGACAGACAGAGATCACAAGTAGGCAGAGAGGCAGGCAGAGAGAGAGAGAGAGAGAGAGAGAGGAGGAAGCAGGCTCCCTGCAGAGCAGAGAGCCCAATGTGGGGCTTGATCCCAGGACCCTGGGATCATGACCTGAGCTGAAGGCAGAGGCTTTAACCCACTGAGCCACCCAGGCGCCCCTTATTTATTTATTTGACAGACAGAGATTACAAGTAAGCAGAGAAGATAGGCAGAGAGAGAGGAGGAAGCAGGCTCCCCGTCGAACAGAGAGCCTGATGTGGGGCTCGATCCCAGGACTCTGGGATCATGACCTGAGTCGAAGGCAGAGGCTTTAACCCACTGAGCCACCCAGGCGCCCCTACGGTGGTTCTATTTTTAACTTTTTGAGCAATCTTCATGCTGTTTTCCACAGTGTCTGCACCGGTTTGCATTTCCACCAACAGTGCAAGAGGGATCCCCTTTCTCCACATCCTCGCCAACACTTGTTGTTTCTTGTGTTGTTGATTTTAGCCATTCTGAAAGGTGTGAGGTGATATCACACTATAGTTTTGATTTGCATTTCCCTGATGATAAGCGATATTGAGCCTCTTTTCATGTGTTTATTGGTCATTCATATGTTGTCTTTGGTGGCATGTCTTTCCATGAACATTTTAAAACTCGGTTATTTGTGTTTTGGGTATTGAGTTTTGTAAGTTCTTTATACTTTCCTCTGAGAACTGCTTTTGCTACCTCCCAGAGGTTTTGGATGTGTTTTCATTTTCATATGTTTCCATGTACTTTTTCTTTTCTACTTATATTTCCTGGTTGACCCAGTCATTGTGTAGTTGCATGTTATTTAACTCCATATATTTGTGGTCTTTCCTTTTTTTTTTTTTTTTTTTTTCCTTTTTTCTTGTGGTTAACTTCTAATTTCACAGCATTGTGGTCAGAAAAAATGGTATTATCTTGATTTTCTTTACTTTGTTGAGGCTGGTTTTATGGGCTAATATGAGATCTATTCTGGAAATGTTCCATGTGCACCTGAAAAGAATGTGTATTCTGCTGTTTTAGGACAGAATATTCTGAATATATCTGTTAAATCCATCTGTTTCAGTATGTTATTCAAAGCCGTTGTTTTCCTGTTGATTCTGTTTAGATGAGCCAACCATTGATGTAAGTGGGGTGTTGAAGACCCCTAGTATTATTGTATTATTATTTATTTGCTCTTTTGTTTGTTATTACCTGTTTTATGTATTTGGATATTCCTATGTTGGGCACATAAATATTTGTAATTGTAATATCTTCTTGTTAGATGGTCCCTTTTATGATTATATAGTGTCCTTTGTCTCTTACAGTGTCCCTCTTTGGCTCTTTGTTTTAAAGTCTGTTTTGTTTGATGTAAGTATTGTTACTCTGGCGTTCTCTTGACATTCATTTGCATGATAGATGTTTTTCCACCCTCACTTTCAATCTGTCTTTAGGTCTAAAAGGAGTCTCATGTAGATAGCATATAGATGGGTCTTACTTATTTTTTATCCATTCTGTCACCTATGTCTTTTATTGATTGGAGCATTTAGTCCATTTACTTGCAAAGTAATTATTGGTGTATATATATATATATTTATAATATACATATATATGTATATTATATATACTAATAATATATATATTATATATATATGTATATACATATATATAATGTAATAAGATGGCTATATATATAATCTTCAGAAACAATCACAAAACAAGTAATAATACATGTATATATATAGAGAGAGCCATCTTATTACTTGTTTTGTGATTGTTTCTGAAGATTTTCTTTGATCCTTTCTTGTCTTTCATTCATGCTTTGCTAATTTTCTTTAGTGATATTTGGATATTCCTATGTGGTTCCCAAATATTCCTATTTGGGTTTCTTTCTCTTTATTATTTGCATGTTTATTAGTGATTTTTGATATATGGTCACCATTCAGTTTGGTCACCTTGTCTGCATATAGCAGTCTATATTAAGTTGATGATCATTTAAGTTTGAACTCGTTCTTTTTTTTTCCCCCTGATTAATCTCTATGTCCAACTTGGAGATTGAACATTTGACCCTGAGATCAAACATCACATGCTGTACTGACTGAGCCAGCCTCATGAACCCATTCTTTCGTCCTGCCTCCCTATGTTTTAAGTAGGTGTTAATATATTTTATACCCTTTTTCTTTAGTGAGTTCCTTGACTGGTTCTTTACAGAAATATTAACTTTTACGGCTTTTATGTTTCCTCCCTTTATCCTGTCACTTTTGTTCTCTCCTTTCCATTCAGAGTGTCCCCTTTATCATTTCTTGCAGGGCTGGTTTCCTGGTCATGAACTCCTTTAGTTTTGGTCTGTCTGGGAAATTCTTTCTCTCATCCTCTCTTCTGAATGATAGCCCTTCTGGATAGAATATTCTTGGCTATAGACTTTTCCCATTTAGCACTTTGAATATATCATGCCACTCCTTTCTGGCTAGCAAAATTTCTGTTAAAAAAAAAAAATCTGCTAGCCTTATGGGTTTTCTCTTGTAGTTTACTGACTGCTTTGGTCTTCCTGCTTTTAAGATTTTTTTCTTTATCATTATACTTTGCAAATTTAATTACCATATGTCTTAGTGTGGGTCTGCCTTTGTTGATTTTGATGGGACTCCTCTGTGCCTCCTGAATATGGATATCATTTCATTCCACAGATTAGGAAAGTTTTAGGTATTTTTGTATTCAAATAAATTTTCTGTCCCCTTTTCCCCTCTTCTTCTTCTGGGACTCCTATAATGTCACTACATTTGATGGAGTCACTGAGTTCCCCTGTCTCTTCTCCTTTTGTGTAATTCTTTTTTCTCTCCATTGTTTAGCTCAATTAGTGTCTATTACTCTATCTTCTAGGTCACCAATGCATTCCTCTGCCTCTTCCACCTGCTACTCATTCCTCCAAGTATGTTTCTCATTTTATTTATTGAATGCTTTATCTCTGGTATGTTATTCCTTATCTCTGTGTTAAAGGTCTCACTCATATCTTCTATTCTTTTCTCAAGTCCATTGAGTACCCTTATGATCATTGCTTTATATTCTGTAGCAAGCATGTTACTTATATCGGTTTTGCTTATATGGTTTTGTCTTATTCTTTAATTCGGGATAATTTTCTCTGTCTACTCAGTTTATCTGCCTCTCTGTGTTTGTGTCTGTGTGTTAACGAGGTCAGCTGTGTTTTCCGCTCTTGAGAGTAGTAACTTTATGCAGAGGAGGCTCAAGTGCCCTGCAGTGCAGTCTCCCCTGTTCACCAGAACCTGGTACCCCAGGAGAGTATCCTATGTGCATTGCTCAGGCCTTGCTGCTGTGTCTGAGTCACTTTTACTTTCAGTGCAGTTGTCTGCACTGACTTTCTGCCTGTTGTAGGCTGTGTTTGCTCTCTCTGGTATTTTTTTTTTTTAATTTTATTTATTTATTTGACAGAGAGAGATTACAAGTAGGCAGAGAGGCAGGCGGGGGGTGGGGGGAGCAGGCTCCCTGCTGAGCAGAAACCTGGTGCAGGACTCGATCCCAGGACCCTGAGATCAGGACCTGAGCTGAAGGCAGGGGCTTAACCCTCTGAGCCACACAGGTACCCTGCTCTCTCTGGTATTAGTGGGACCCAGGCAGGCCAGATCTGATGAGGGGGAGGTGTATCCTCTGTGGAATTTTTTATGGGGTGGCAGTTTTAGCAAAATTTGCATTGGGCCACTAGTCCTATACTGGATCCCCCAAAGCACTGTGGTGGCTGAAGGCTGTGCACCAGGATGGATGATAGCATGAGGCTAGGAGCAGCATGTGACCGTGGCTGGGCATGTGGCTGGGTACTATGCTGCAGCTGGCTAGGGCATGCAGATGCATGTGTACCTGGCTGCTTGGTGGGGCAAGTGTACAGCTTTACTAACATTTTTCCTGAGCCCTGGGCCAAAGCTAAAAGTGACTGGGCATCCCTTCCTCCCACAGATGGCTCTGTGTTTATGCTGGGCTAGAGGAGAAGAATGGCACCTGACAGCTCCCTTGATTTCAAAGAAGTTCTCTAACACGCTCTGAAGTCAGTATGAAGAGATCTTTCTCCAGTTTGGCCCCAGTGCTGTGTAAATTATCATTTTTATGTTTCCTTTCCATACAGGCTCCTGTCTCTTTAAGGGTAATGACCCAGCTATCACTCACCCTCTTGGCTTGCCCAGTGGTGAGTCAGATGTCTTTTAAAGCTCCAGGTTCCAAGTCCTAATGGTTTTACAAACTCATGGAATTCAGTACTTCTGGTTTTTGGTGTTTTTTTTGTTTGTTTGTTTAAGATTTATTTATTTATTTAAGAGAGAGAGAAAGAGAGTAAGAGGGAGAGAAACGGACTCCCCAGTGAGTGGGGAGCCCAACATAGGTCTTGATCTCACAACCCTGGATCTTGATCTCAAGACCCAGGGACCCTGACCTGAGCTAAAATCAAGAGTCAGTTGTTTAATATTTTTTTTTATTTATTTATTTGACAGACAGAGGCTTTAACCCACCGAGCCACCCAGGCGCCCCAAGAGTCAGTTGTTTAAACGACTGAGCCACCCAGGTATCCCAGACCTTTTGACTTTTAAAGCCAAATATTATGGGGATTAGTCTTTCCTGTGTGAACTCACTGGTGTAAGGGCCCATTTCTCTGCCCTCTCTGAGCACACAGCTCCCTCCCTCTTGCAAGCAGCCTGCCCTCTGATTTTCTGAACTTTCTAACCTTTTTCTCTATATTTAATTTGGAGTTTGTTCTGCAAGTCTTCAGATCACTCTCTGGCTTATTGGCGTGAATGTGGATGATATCTAGGCATAAATGTAAAACGAGGTAAGCTCAGGGTCCTCCTACTCCACCATCTTCCCAAGTGGTTTTCTTAATTCCACCTTAGAAATTGCATTCCTTAAGTCAGTCTATTGAACATCATTATAATCTTTGTATATTAAGCTATGCCAGTTTCAGTGGCATACATTTTACTGAAGTAACTATAATGCCTCCAAAGAACATCAATACATTGAAGTGAACTGCATCCTGAAAGCTGAAATATACCTGAGATTGACTGATCAGAATAGTCCTTTCAATGCATGCTGAACTCTTAAAGATATAAATGTTATTAATAAAATACTATTTTTGAAAAGTTAGAAAAGTCAATACATAAATTGTAGCCTTCAAGGATGACCCCTTGTTGTGCTAAAATCAGAGTTCCATATTAGATGTGTAATAGAAGACAAAGACAAAGTTCTGATGGGTTTACTTCTCTCCCGCTGGACCCATAATTTCCATATATACATAGGAAATTTAACCTCCAACAAATGTGGAAAAACATCTTGAGCCAAATTGTGCATAAGAGAGACAAAAGGAAGTTTGGGCAACCATATAGTCAATGCAGATACCATCTCTACTTTGCTATATGGCTAAATTATATAGATGATTCAATAAGACATATAGTGTTTTAATATTTTCTTTCTTTTTGCAACATTGTATATGGTTATGTAGACCTCCTATTATTACTGTATCATTTTCATTACTGTATTTTATTATAACTATGATGATGGATAATGAAGATATATCCTATAAAAATATACCTTATTGTCAATGATAGGGAGCTGAAGAGGGGCCGCGATATGGTATAGAAATAAGTTGCTAAGAGAGACATTTTTGAAACACACCATGATGGCAGAGTCACTTATCACTAGGAAGCAGCACAACAAGCAAACCATATTCAAACTGAAAGAAAATATTTTTGAGTCTGTGTGTGTATTTAAGAGAGAAGTTGATATTGAAGACCACACAGTCATAAAATATAGCAAATACTACATTAGTCTTGAATAAAATATTATAACCCTTGTGTTAGAATTATTTTTGCAGACTCAAATAGTAAGGTTGGTTCCTTCAATCATCATCTTTTGACAGGAAGAGCAATTTTAAAAATTCAGTACTTTTTCCTCATGCTGTAGATTTAAAGTAAGTTTTATGTTCCAAATATGAACAGATATAAGATCATATTTCATATGTGGTGTATTATTTAAATATTTAAATTTTATATATTTTAATATATATGCCACATAAAATAAAAAATCTTATTTTCTTATCATTTAAGATAAGAAAAGTACTTCCCATTTTCTATGAAAAGTACAAAGAAAAAGTCCCACTAATATCACTCTGCTTGGTACCAAAGCACAGTGCTTATGTGATATATGGGCCATGGTTCACTTGCTTTCTGCATTCTGAGCTAGTTTGGGTTTCCCACAATTTGGAGGATTATCTCAATGGGAGAGCACCACCAGAACCCATCATGCGGTGTCTAGGAGACATTCTCTGAGCTGGAGTCATCCCAGACCCTATGGTTTTGTTCTTGGTGTCAATGTCCAAGAGCCAATATAAATATTTAGAGTCTCTCAAGATGACTTGACTCTCATGGTGGGTCTGTCAGCCAGAGAATCTGGGTTGTTGAAGTCTGATGCAAATCCAAAAGTCATTGTCACTAACTAGATCTATTATCTCTCTCACTTGCTTTCTCTCTGTCTCCTTGGGTCTCTGCGGTTCTTTGGAGATTCATTGAGGGCTATCAGAAGTATGTGGGATAGGCTTGGCATCAGAATCTGAGCACAGTTCTTGTTTGATGTGTTATTTCACTGGAGAATAAAATAAATTGAGAGAAATTACAAAAACCATAAAATTAGATGATATAAAAAACTTATCCAAGTTTTACCTTGTGGTAATTCCATAAGTTTTGGAGAATTTAGTCATTAACTCTTAAGGTTCCAAGGTTTTGAGGGGTGACCCTACTTGTTTTATACAGCAGTAGATGACTGGAAAAAAAAGAAAAGCCTTTTTAAAAAATGGATTGGTTCGGCCTTTGATTGGTAGTACAACTATACATGAGACATGTGATTTTGTTTTGCCATGACCTTTTATCCATATTCCTAACATCATAGATATTTGCAGTATTATGTCATCTAAGTGAATTCAACTAAGTAATAACAAAAATGTGTGCTTCCTTCAACTGATATATGATACAGATAACTATAATATATGTTTGTCGCTTACCATGCCCTAAGCTTCTCTTCCATAGAGAGGAAGAAGTAAGTGATATTCTATTAGGCCTGTAATTTTCTTTGGAAAAAATTCACGTGTTTTTAACCATATATATTAATTTTCTATTAAATGAATCTTTTGTATTCAGAGACAATTTTTCAGGGAGTTACCACAGGGAAGGATGAATGCTATATTTGAGGTTTATTTCATCTGTTCCTAAACTAACCTTCCAAGTCAGGATGGGTTAAATATTAATACTTAAACACCTTGGGGAATTGGACAGAAAATAGAGAAAAACAGATCATTAAACACTAATTTTCAATCTTCCTTCCTCCAGGACTACAACTTGCCTATGCTAGGATCCATGTTCTCCTTTTTAATTTCTGTCACAATGGCGGAAAATTTTCTCCAGCCCCTACCTCAAGTTCTGCATTTCTTTGATGATATAACTATTCTTACATTATTTTCTTTCACTTCCTTCTGCATTATTACTACTAGCGTTCAATCATGTGGTAATATTTCCCAATGCCAAAAATATGTTTTTTAAAGTCTCTCTCCTAGTCTGAATAAACTTCTCCAAAGAACTATCTACATGTCTGTATTTTTTTTAACCTCTCATTCACTTCTTGTGATTTTAGTCACACTGAAACTGCTCTAGTCAACATCCCTAATAGCTTGCATGTTTCATATCTAGATTACTCTTCATTTTCAATTTAGAATTTTCCTATTTATCATCTTTTGTTAAGTTAGAGGGCATGCCTTATTGGATATGCCTCTCTCCTGGTTTTTCTTCTCCATAACTGACCCTTCTCTATCAGTTCCTTTTTCTAGTTTCTCCTTTACCAAAGTTATGAATATTGGCATCCATCTACATTTATTGCTGGGTTCACTTTTCTACTCTACACTTCTACCATAGATGATCTCATGAAGACTGATATATCTGTTTGTTCTGATGACTCCTACATGTATTACTCTAGTCCTCACCTGTTCACATGCATTCTACTGTCTACTTAGCATCTCTTTTAGATGATTTATAGTCACCTCACAATAGAAACCTTGGTTCTTTATCCCGCTAAGCCCATTTACTTCTCCTAGTCATTTCTGATTCGGTAAGTAGTATCGTCCTCCATTTTGTTGTTGAAACTAGATACAGGAGTCTATGTTGATTTCTTTTTTGTTTCATGCCTTTCTCATCCATTAACAATCCTGCTTATACTCTCTACAAAGCAGATACGGACCCATTCTCTTTTCTCTAGTTCTGCCACTATCACCCTAACGGAGGCCTCTCTTATTTCTCTCCTGAATGACTGCTATAGTCTAATATTGGGTGTCCTCCCCAAAGGCTTTTCCTCTCTTCCAACCCAATTCTGACTTGGTAGGAAAAGTGACTTTATCAAAATGAACATTTTACATTTCATTTTACAAGGAGATGAACATTTTACAAAATGTTCATTTTACAAGGAAATTAACATTTCCTTGTAAATGTCCTCCACTGATTTCCCACTGTACTTAGAATTACATTGAAACTTCTGACCAGGACTGGAAAATACCTATGTGATCCAACCTTTGCTTAAGAACACTCTCTTCCTCATTTGCCAGGTTGCAATCCAGCTAATCTTTTCCTTTGTTACAAGGTCTAAGCCCTTTCTCTCCAGAGCGTTTGGAGATGTCCTCACCTCTGCCAGGGAAATTGACCCTAGTGCTCATCACCTGAATAGATCTCTTTCTTCCTTCAGGTCTCTGTTTAAATGGTCTGCCTCTAGAGAACCTTCCTGACTACTCTCTATCATTCTTGCCCTCAGACTATTGCTTTTCCTTCACAGCACTTACAACAATGTATTTATTTTTTTCTAATTGTTCTAATTGTCTAAGCTCCATGAGGGTAGAAAAGACGTCTGTATAGTATATTGTTTTATCTTCAATGAGTAGCACATTTCTTTGTACATAGTAGTTGCTTAATAAATGTTGAATAAACAAATATAAGTCACTTGCACAAAAATATATATAATCATGTGAATTTTCTAATTAGAAAAGACTCTGACTCTGATAGAAATAAATGAAATGGGAAGTAGAAAAAAACATATTTCAAGAAGAATTTCAAGAAAAAGTTTGCATTTTTTATTCAATCTGTCTTTCACTACAAAGCTAATGAATGGTGTTATATATTTGCCATAATTTTAGGAACTTTGAGGGTAAAAAGTATAATGTATATATGATCTATTATGATAAATATTTTATAATCTAGTTTTCTTCAACTAAGTTATTTGTTTTTTAAAAGATTTTATTTATTCATGAGAGAGGAGTGGAGAGAGAGAGCAAGAGAGAGCACAAGCACGGGGAGGGGCAAAAAGAGAGGGAGAAGCAGACTTCCTGCTGAGCAAGGAGCCTGATACAGGACTCATCCCAGGACCTTGGGATCATGACCTGAGCCAATGACAGGCACTTAACTGACTAAGCCATCCAAGGGCCCCATCTGAGTCATTTGTATAAGACGAATCAATTTTGCTTGAATGGTGTAGGTAATAATTTCAATAAAACATTCATAGATAATCTTTCCACTGGCTTCTGTTTCTCTTTTATACTGGTGGTTTCATACTCTGCTAGGCAGAGGGTGAAGGAGAGTTTCCTGTTAATATAGACCACTCATTAGGACAGGCACTTTCACTTTCTTTTCTTTCTTTCTTCTTTTTTTAAAAGATTTTATTTATTTTAAGATTTTATTTATTTATTTATTTATTATTTAATTGAGAGAGAGAGATAGCAAGAGAGAGCACAAGTGGGGATGACAGGGAGAAGCAGGCTCCCTGCTTCTGATGCAGAGCTCCATCCCAGAACCCTGGGATCATGACTCGAGCTGAAGGCAGATGCTTAACAGACTGAGCCACCCAGACACCCTCAGGCACTTTCATTTTCTACTTTAGAAATGTACTTCTGACCCACATCCAGTGGAATGTGGATTTCAAGTGTTTTGTTTGTTTGTTTTGTTTTGTTTTCTTTTTTAGTATAACCATATTTTATTATGGTTCCATTTGTCCTTCAGTTAGTATTGAGAAGGTGTTGACTGGGGATAAAGTTGCCAGCAAAGGCTGTTATTGCTGCATTTTCCTCCCTGTAAAAATAACTGTATTTTCAACCATAGCACTGACTTTGTTAATAATATGCTCACAAAAACTTCTTTTTAAAGCCAGTCACATATATGCTATCCCTTTATTCTCTGTATCATCTGGGAATCAGATCCTCTTGGTGTTCCATCTTCAATGGCTGTAACAAAAGTGGGACTCCTTGAACTCATGAATAAAACAGGTAACTTGTGTTGCTTCTTTGCCATGTTAGGATTTTCAAAAAACATAATTGTGAATTTCATTTATGTGCCTTACATCAGGGAATTTTGGGGGCTTCCCTTATTTTTCCTGGAATTTAAGAGGTGAGTATTGATGGTTTTAAAAATTGCTTTAAATATACAATTATTTGTTCATCATATCACTGATGATAGAAACACTTTGCATGACCATATACTACTGTTCATTTAACGTGTGGCCCAAGGTAAAGAAATAATCCATTTCTATTTTGTTTATCTTTTGCATTTTTGAACAACCAGTCTCTTGAATCTTCTATATTTGTATAAAAGCAAATATTGGAAAACATTATTTTATAAAATTCTAGGTTACTTTTTAAATGTCAACCTTTTGAGATAGAATTCCCACGCAATAAAACGTACCCATTTAAAAGTACAGTTTAGTGAATTTTGAAAAATGCATCTCACCATGTAACTACTACCATATCAAGATATAGAACATCATTATCCCAAAAAGTTTTTTTAAGCCTCTGCAACAACCGCTGATCTGCTTTCTTTATGTATACCCATAGTTATTTTTGTTTTATTGCTGAATAGTATCGCATTGTAGGGATATACCACTCTTTGTTCATTCAACTCTTTCGAGTGTATTTTCAGTTTTTGGTTAATATGAATAAAGATTCTGTGGACATTGTGTATAACTCTTTGTGCGTGTATATTCAGAACATCTGGGTAATGCAGTTAGAGAGTAAAAGATATAAAGTGATGGTTTTAAGAACTTCACATTCAAGAAATGGAACTAGATTCATAATAATTGGCAATAATGCAAACTAGTAAATTCTCTGAGTATCCATAAAGTGTTGGAGAAGAATAGAGGAGGAAGCTATTAAATTATACAAAATCTTTTTGTGGATAATATTTTCATTTCTTTGGGATATATATTTATGATTGAAATGGCTGGGTCATGGCTGCCCTGAACCTGCTCTTCATGCCTCCTGTATAGTGACAAACAGTTCTAGTTGTCACCCTCTGCACGCACTACCAAGTTTGCACAGCAGCTATGTTATTCAATGCCTTTCCAAGCTTCCTAGCCAGTGACTCATCGTAACAGGGAACTACAGAGAAGTGGGACTCCTTGAACGCATGAATAAAACAGGTAACTTGTGTGTTTCTTTGCCATGTTAGGATTACATGTGCTTACATGTGGTGTAAGATGTGGGTCTTCTCCAACAGGGGAGTTTGACTTAAGTACTCTTGACTGCTTTTTTTTGGAATTGTACAGTGAGTCAACTTTTCTACCTTCCCCTTCTCTTTCGCAGGCGTCAGACCTGCATCATGGTTTGAGGGCTCTTCCCACCTTCTATTGGTCCCTTCCCTTCATTGTTCTGAGGTGTTTCCCAAACAAATTTCTTGCATCTCTAAACCTGGTTGCAACATCTGCTTCTTAGAGGATCTGAAGTTATACATGGGTAATATCAAAAGTTTATGTTTAAATCCATCACAAGTTGCCAGACTCATTGTTGTCTTATCTTACATTTTTCTGGAAACATATGAGTGCCAGTTGCTCCACATCTTGCCAACATTGAGTATTATCAATCTTTCTTTTATTCATTCTAGTAGTATGTAGTAGTATTTTGTAATGGTATTAAATTCACATGCATCTGATAACTGAAGATGTTAGGAAATGTTCTTCTCTTTGAATTTTATGTAATGTTTAGTGTGTATGTCTGTGAAATACTTTACTGAGAAGTAACAGACGGCAATAATGAGAGATTAAGTAAGAGATTTGTCCAGGGACGAACAGAGGTGGAGCAAAGGTGGAGAAAAGAAAACAGTAAATAATGAGGGTATTTATGGAGTTCCAGCCCCTAAATAGTTTTTTTGTTTTCCTGTTGTTGTCTTGGGAAATCTAGAGATAGTCCTAGTTGCTGTGCTTTGTTGATTATGAATGAATGTGTACATTTAAGAAAGTGTGTGTGTAAATTTCAATATGATGGAAACAAACAGTGCAGATTATTCATTGTGAGAATCTATTCACTGGATGTAAAAAAGAGAGAGCAGACTTCTGGATTTCAAAAAGCTAAGCTGTTCCCCACTGCTCTTTAAAATATAAATTTCCATTTCAGTTTTCATAGAAAAGTTGCCATTAAATATATTGGCTCTGAGATTAAATATAGACATTTTGACTCTGACTTCATTTAACCCAGGTTTCTGATCAACACTGAGCTTATGCCATTTGAACTTCTGTTAAATATGAATCGAGCAGATATTAAATAATAATATCAACATTTTGAGATACAGTAAAAGCTTGGAATTAAAGAAACACAAAAGAACCATATTGCATTATTGATATAAGATTTTATAATTTATTCTTAGCAAAATGTAGACCCAAATGGGGGGTAGTAATAATTAATGACTTTTAGAAATATCAGGTTTTCATTTTCTCTCCTTTAAGGGAGTATATAGAAAATCAAATGATACATTTTGATTGTAAGCATATCTCCTGAGGAGCTTTCACATGTAGATCAATAGAAGAGAATTTCTGTCTACATTCCAGCGTGACATTATGTAGCTTTAGACACTATGTCCTGGCGATTACCACATAACTCAAGAGTCACATAAATTATCTTTATAAATAAAACTTTGCATACATATGCAACATCAGAATGGAGCAATAAATTGGTCATGACTCCTTGTCTCCTATGGCGCCACTTCAGCACTTCCTCTAGCAAGCTGGGACTGAGGGCACAATGGTGAACGCCTCTGTCTAATCTCCTATCATTATGCACCTCATATTTCAATATACAACTGGTATGGTTGGGCTTTGGAGGAAAGAAAGTTCAGTTTCCCGCATGTCAGTCTTTTCACCTTCCTGCCTACAGCAAACTTAAAAAAAAATTACTTGGGAGAAATGTTAAGCAACCAAACCTTTTACAAAACATGTCAAGATTAATTGCTGGTTTCACTCATGAGCTGTGTAGACTGTTTCCTAAGATTCTCATCTTATTAGATACAATGATTCATATTCCCTTTCTTGGCAAAACATCTGCTTCTTTGCAGATACCCCCATCAATAATGTAGGCAGTGTGGGGTTCTGCCAGCACTGAACTCACTCACAAATACAGAGAATAAAAACGTTTCAAGAATCTCTTTGCTCTTTGGTACCTTAGGCTTCAAATATTTAGTGTTTTGGTAAAATTTAGAGATCTCCTCCTACTTACCTAAATTACAGGAAATATTTGAATCCTTATACTTGTTTTTCATTCAGCCCAAGTGGGAATGATGTTAATATGAGTTACTGAGCATTCTTACCCAGATTCTTCTCTTCCATGACCTTGCAAAGCTAACTCTAAAGCTTCCATGTCTTGAAATTTTGTTCATGTGGTGTTACTGTGGCAGAGTCTGAAGATGGCCATTTTAACATCTATTCTCAATTCCCTTTTCTCTTCTGTGCCAACGCGGTGACAAACTTGAGAATGAGTGAAGTACTGGTTCTTATATCTCTGGGCTTCAGAACCACGGCCAAGTGCCTCCACTGTCTCTAGATTTCTTGTCCTGTGAGAAAAATGCTCACCTATGTGTTCAAGCCTTTCTCTGGCAAGTTTTCTTATCTTTGCAGCTGCAAATAAACTGATATGAATACTATTGGATACATTTGGCCCCCAAATGTCCCACTGAATTGAGAGGGAATCTTTCATCTGAGAATCAGATCTAAATAGCAGTGAAACAATAAAATAGGTTTTATTTTTAACATTCTTCACACAAAACTTTATGATAGCTGATACTGCATTAGTGCTAAAACCAGACCTCATATTTGCAACTATGATGAAAGCTTATTAAAATCCAAACTTTAGATGGATATTAAAGGTTTTCCCTCCAGTACAGAGTATCTATAGTTTCCTAGAAAAAAAAATATGGATTTTGATTCCTACCTTTTCCTCATGATTTCCTTTTATTTGCTTTGCTCTCATTTCTTCCTTTCATTTAAAGCTACTCAAGTCCTACCTCACCTGTCAAGAAGGACTCACATGAGACACAAATTACAATAACCTCTTTCTCTCTTCATATAGACCTTGCTTACTTAACCATTCACTTAGTGTTTTTCATACTGCATCTCTTATTGCTCTTTATTCTGTTATGTTTTTAATATTCAACTAGATTAGATATTTCCCAGAGCAGAGAATGTGTTTTTAATGCATGTGGCATGAATAGTCCCTTCCTCATTGTAGACACACTATATATGTTTGTTGAATTTATGTGCATTAAATTCTCATTTTATTCATTCAAGCTTTTTATAAGAACAATAATGTTATGCATTTGCCTGCTCTTAAGACATCTCCTGCCTATTAATACGAGCAATATGTAACGTGCTCTTAGAAATCTCAATATAAAAATCACTAAATCCAAATAGAATAGTGAAAAGAACTTGATTAGGCGATTCACAAATAAATTAAGATGACCAAAAAAAATATGAAAAAATCAACCTTATTGATATAAAAAAGTGCAAGTTAAAAAGACAACATGTCATTTTTCACTTAGGAAATTATAAATAGTTTTTACTTCTCATATATTATTGGCAGTGGTGCTGGAAGGGGGTCACTCTCATGCACTACATTAGGAATGTCACTCTCCTCTGCAAAGCATTCTGGAAAGCATTTTGGCAATATATTCATTCAATAGTTTAAAAAAATTTGTAGTACTTGACCCATTTTTTAGGAAATAATGAGAGACAAGTAAAAATTAACTGAAGGATTTTTGAAATAAAAACAAATTATTGAAAGAAGAAATTCTTATCTAAAAATAGTGAATTTTTAAAAACTTTTTATTTAAATTCAGTTTTGTGCACATTTGGTGAATTATTAGTTTCAGGGGTAGTATTTAGTGATTCATAAGTTGCATATAACACCCAGTGCTCCTTACATCAAGTGCCCTCTTTAATGTCCACAACCCAGTTACTCCACCTTCTGTCCAATAACCTTCAGTTTGTTTCCTAAAGAGTCTCTGATGGTTTGCTTCCTTCTCTGGGTTTTTTTTTTTTTTTTTTTTTTTTTTTTTTAAGATTTATTTATTTATTTATTTGCTAGAGAGATGAAGAGAGAGCACAAATAGGCAAAGCGGCAGTTAGAGGGAGAGGGAGAAGCAGGCTCTCCATTGAGCAAGGAGCCCAATGCAGGGCTCAGTCCCAAGGCCCCAGGTTCATGACCCAAGTGGAGCCCAAGGCAGCCACTTAACCGCAACCGACTGAGCCACTTAGGTGTCCACCTGCCCAACTCCCCCACTCCCCCCATCTCTCTCTTTTCCCTTCCCTTCCCCTATGTTTGTCTTTTATTTTTTTCTTAAATTCTACATATGAATGAAATTGTTAATTGAGAATAGGTCAGGATGACAAAACAATTTTCCTAGAAGCTTTAGTAAAGAACAGGAAAAGAGAATGTTTCTTAAAGACAAATGGTTAGGAGTGGGAGATACAAGCTTCCAGTTATGGAATGAATAAGTCACAGGAGTAAAAGGCACATAAGGACTATAGTCAGTGATACTGTAATAGTGATGTAATGGGACAGATGGTGGCTACACTTGTGCTGAACAGAGCATGAGGTATCAACTTGTCAAATCACTAAGCTGTACACCTGAAACGAATGTAACATGTGTGTCAACTATACTAAAAAAAAAAAAAAAAAAAGAAAGAAAGAAAAGAAAAAGAAAAAAAATGTAAAATAAAATGTAAGAAAAAAATCCTGGTTATTAAAGGAAAAAAAATGTTAAAATCAGATGTATTAACATCAAGGTAGGGAAGAAACCAAAGATAATGTCACTGCTTTTCTGAGTATCTCACAAATCAGCTTATAATAAATAAAAGATCTTAACATTTGTTATTTGATATTAAATATATTTTAATCAGATGTTATCACACCCATATAAAAATAATAATAAACATTATGATCTCTAGTATTTATTGCGTGTGTAGGTTCCAGATCCTGTACTGAACACTTTATACTTCTCATTTAATTCTCTCCACATCCGAATAAAATCCTGAAGCAGGTTCCAAAACTACCATTTTATAAATGAGAAACTGAAGCTTCAGAAATGAAATAACTTTGCCAAAGCAACATGGTTACTGAAGGATGATGCCAGGATTTGGACTTGCATCTATCTGATTCCAGATTCCAAGTTCTTGCCCAGTTTTGGGGTAATCTCATTTGTATATTTGCCTGTGTACATCTTTGAGTTATCACTAAGGTACATACTTCTATCTATGTGGGAACCTCACATGTAGTAGAGAATGCAATTTCTTTGATTCAGTTCTGCCTCAAGGTATTGGGCAAGTTACTCTCTCTAAGCCCTGGATTTCCCTGTAAAATGTGGATGATAATTTCTTCCTTGAAAGAGTATTGTGAAGGTATACATGTCCATCAGATATGGACCTGACACATGAGTTCAAATGGTAATCTTGAGTAGTATCATCCTATCAATAATATGTTTGGTTAAGAAGAGGCATCATTGGCTATAAAGTATACATAGATGGGAACAAGCTTTTAAAAAGGAAGATATATTTTATTTATAACATTGTGTAAGTTTCAGGTAAATAGCATGTTATCCTGCTACATTTTTATATTGCAGTATGATTGCCACTGTAGCATTAGCTAGCATGTCTAATACATCACATAATTATCATTTCCTTTTTCTTTCTTTCTTTCTTTTTTTTGGGGTGGGTGGGTGGGAATAATTAAGATCTACTGTCTTAGCAAGTTTGATGTTTGTAGTTGATACTGAAAGTGACCCTCCAGCCTGTGTCTACTCGGGTACCTGTCCACTCTCTGCTTCTCCCACATGAATTGAGGCCACTCATCTTCATAGCTTCCTGAAGCAGACCAATGGGGAAGGTTTTCGGTTCAGCAAAATGGGAGAGATCCCTGTAAATCTGCATGTTAGGCTCATCGGGCATAACAGATATGACTGGAATTAGAAATAAATGACTGTGTGTCCCATTTACCATAGCCTTCAGGAAGCTCCTGAATAGAAGATGGGGTGGGAGTTGTGCATTCCTTGGTCCTTGCCAATCACTGTCTAAAACCAGCAAAACTCTATGAGTAACTCTTAAGGATGGATTAACCAATATCTGAGAATAAGGATACTGATGATTTAACAACCTTCCTTGAGAGTAGTTGAATGGTAAATGACTGAAAAAACTTCATAATTTAAATATACATGTATATACATTGGTTTTTTCAAATGAGAATTGATGTGCGAAGAGTTAGAATCAAGTAACCCTTTACAATTTTATAAAGTAGTGAACCCTATTTTTAGAATTTTTATCTTTTTTTAATGGCGTGATTAAAATAACCTGAAAATTTACCAAGAAGTTCTGTTTCCTAATTCTTAAAATACTTAAATACTCATCCTAAGACTCATACATTCAGATCAGCAGTAATATATCATCTATTTAGATACTATAAGATTTTTTCAAGAAAAAAAAAAAAAGAAAGAAAACACCTTTCATAACTCTATTCTATTAGTTTTGTACCAGCTTGTGAGATTTAGTAAAGAAATGAGCATGGAGATATAAAAGTGGACCAAATTCCCCTTTTTATTCTAAGAATGCAGTAGGCATAAATGAACTTCCTACTGCTCCATGCATATCTGTGAACAGTAGGGTAAAAATGAATACTTTAGAGATGCTTTCCCAGATGAATTCTTTAGAGTTCAGCAGTAGTACTCTATGTACAAAACAATCAGGGGGTAAAGAAACTGCTTTTTTCTTTTTCCAAAAAAAAAAAAAAATACAATGGATTTTGTATTTTGGAGACCTCCTCCTAAAGTTTTTCATTTTCCATATCCCATGATTTTCTTTAGACATTTGGGACCCTCAATTGACATTTTCCAGTACTTGGAACTCTGTCTTCCTTCTGAGATGACCAACTTGTGATAACTACAATATTCTCTTTTAGCGTCTGCAGTTACTGAGTAAAGAATCCCTTATTTTCTCAATCCATGTATTAAGTAAGTAAAACTAAAATATAGAATATATATGGGATAGATTTAAAATACTATTTAGCTCTCTTTGGTTCCACAAATGACTTGGGGTAGACATTGTATGGCAGATAAAAGCATGGTCTCTAAGATCAGCAAGATTATGAGAAGTTAGTCAGAGCTAAGCCCCCCAAGACTAAGTTTTTCATCTGTAAAGTGAAAAAATAATAATTCACATTTTATCAGGATTTTATGAAGACTAGTACTTTCATCAAAGTCATCAGTGACCTAAAACTTGTCTAAGTCTCATTAGTCTTAATACCTTAGCTGTGTTTGACTTCTTGCTTCTTGAAATGGTTTTTTTCCCTCAGATTCTGAGATACTCATTGACCTGATTTTGGTTATCCTGTCCACTTTCTCTGGCATATTCTTGTTCTGGGAAACTATAGGTGGTCTCCTTTGGTCTTCTAGAAATTCATATACTAGCTCTAACCTGGCTATATGTTGATAGGACTCAAATTTCTACCACTAGCCTAGAACTTTCTGTTAAGTTCCAGAATCATGTATCTAACTCCCTAGCTCACATCCAGAGATCTAACAGACATTACAGCCTTAATGTGATTAAAACAAAAGTCCAAATCATCCCTCTAAGGCTTTTTCATCTTAGTCAATGGTACCATCCTCTGTCTAGTTGTTCGGACCAAATTCCTAGGAGTCACTGTTAATTCCTTTCTTCTCAACCCACCCCCCAGTCCGATCCCTAAGTAAGTTCAATAAGCTCTAGCTTCAAAATACAACCTTGAGCCATCCACTTCTTTTTTTTTTTTTCCATTAAAAAAAATCCAATTAGACAACATATAGTAGTACATCATTAATTTTAGAGTGGTCAGTTGCATACAACACCCACTTCCTCTTACCACTTCCACGACTGTGATCCTCCTCCAAGGCACCACTGTCATTTGCCTGTTAACCACAACCAGTTTCTCTACTTTCGCACTCTCCCTGCTGCAATCCATTTTCCACCTAATAGCAAAAGTGACCTTCTTCATGCACTAAACATGTTCTACCTTTCTTAGAGCCCTTGAGCAGTTGGTTTACCATTACAATTAAATTTATATCCAGACTCCTCATAAGGCTCCTCATGATCTCCCCAAGACCTCCTTGTCTACCTGACAAGTCTTATGCTCCTTCTCTCATTGATTCTGCTCTAGGACCCTGGTTTTGTTCTGTCTCTCAAATATGTCATGTCTGCTGTTATCCAGGAGCTTTTACCACATATGTGGAAGCTTGATCCTGGGTTTGTTATGGCCGCCTTCCGCCCTTCCTTCAGTGTTCATGCCAGTGTTGCCTTCTCAGAGAAGTCATCCCTAAGTTCATCAATGAAAACAAATCTTCAACTACTCTTTACTATTTTTTAAAGCACTTATCAATACTTAAATTTTTTTTTTTTTTTAGTTACACTTCCATTTACTGCCTGCATCCCCTACTCTTGCCACTAGACTATAAGTTTCTTGTGGTTAAAACAATTTAGTTACCTACAGATTGCTGTAAACCCAGTGGTTAGTGCCACGCCCGCACATTGTTACAGTGGATGAAATAATTATTGGAGTTGTATCACTACTTCAGCTGAAGTTCACTCACTCACTAATGTGTGCGTTAGTGATGACCTTGTGATAATTTCTACTTTGTTAGTCTCTTTTATTCTCCAAAGGTGCTACATCTCGATTAGAGTTGTTAACATGTGGAGTATTGGATCACTATGACTTCATTAGGAAAGGAAGGACTGTAACTACAGGGTTTTATGTTATTTACAAACTGGCAGTTACCGTCAATGCATATAGTCTTGGAGCCACAGAAATTCCAGTTAAGATGAACTAGTTTTACCACCTCATATTAAAAGAAATAAAGTAGGTAGAACTTTCCCCCTAAATAAAATTTTATTAATTATTTAGATTACAATTAATTGCATCACTGATTATTTTCCCCTACTTATAAACATTCACCAGTTTTTGTTTTTTAGTTAACTCCTCTTGCCTGCCCCATCCTCTCCTGTTTCCCCTGTTTAACTTTTTAAAATGTTTGATTTTATTCATTTGCATTTTTGGTTCTTCTTGTTCATTGAAAAATGTGTTGAATGAGTCTATTGATTATATAATTTTTTATATAATGTTGAAATTCAGTTTCCTTGAGATGGTTGTAGTCCTACTAAGGATTTTACATATGTTTACAATACCCAAGTTTATTTAAATAAACTTTTACTGGCCTAAAACTTTTGAGTAGAAGCTAACAGACTTTTATTTTCGAGTTTAGTTTCAAAGTTTAATCCACTCTGTTTGACAAGCTGAATTCAGATTCATTATGAATGCCAAGTTTTCTTTTGAAATTTGATAGTTATTTCCAGGTGTTTAATTCCATGCACTAGATACTCGGCATCTATGAGCCCCTCGCAAGTACTGTGGTCGATTGACAGTCTGGCTGTTCATGCAGTACTGCTCTTGCTCCATCTTGTTTTTACATTTACATTTATTCAGTAAGTGGATTCATATATAAATAAAGCTAATGAACCTAAGAATTCATACTTTATATATTTTATTTTCCTCTTAAAATTTATGGCTTAGGTATTGTTTTGTTAGAATTCTTTAGTTTTTTTGAAAAAAGATATTCAAAAGGAGATGAAAAGAAATTTTGACTATAGAAACAAACAAACTAACCAACCCATGAGAAATGTCAAGGAGGGAGAAAAAAAAGGAAAAGCTGTTGTTCTGGAGTCCCACTTCGATTAACTATATGAGAATAAAGAATAAGCTATAATGGGCATTTGCTACTGGCTCCTAGGATGGTAGGAAAGCGAGAATAAAATAAGAATTGCTGGGTCAACTGCTCAGGAATTTGAAACCGCAGGATATTGTAGTCCTTTGGGATTCTAAATATTCAGGCATCTGTTAGGTAGCAAATTCAGCTAAATATGGATCATCAAAGGAATACCAAAATTATATTGAGGACAAGTTTATAATCTATAAAGAAGGAAATCAGTCACTGGGAAAGTTACCCTGGAAGAAGATAACAATAATAGTTGTGCTACTAAGTAGAAGTTCTTAGGAAAATGTATTTCCAAAAATTAAACCCCTTCACTTTTTCTTCCCATTCTCACCTTGCAGAAAAAAAAAAAAAAAAAAAAAGAATACTGGCTAGGGGGAAGGAGGCAGGCTCTGGGAAAATCAAGTTGGGCTCCACAGCCAAAAATATAACACTCATCACTAGATGCTATCCCAATGGACTATCCCAAATGAAGTGTAATTTAGGATGGTTACCCCAATTATTTTCTAGCTTTGCTTTATAGTCACAAAGGGAAAGTGGTTTCCATGTTCTTTATAAGTATTTTATTTCCTTAAATTATGCTTTGAACAGTCAGTTTCTAGAAGGAGAAATTGAAATAGGAAACCTAACGTTAAAAAAAATTTAATGTAGACCAGAATTCCAAACTATGGAAATTTAAAGTAAGGCGGACTCTATTATCACTCTATCATCTCAGTAATATTAGGAACATTCATTCTTTCATTCAACAAGTATTTGTTAAGTGCTGACTCTGGGTACTAGGTTGTAAGAATACAGTACTGAAGAAAAACAGGCACAAATTCCTGTTCCCATGGAACTTCCTTCTTTCTTACAGGAGAGAGAGAGTTTGGAATCACAGAATTACAGAGGAAGAAGACTCCCGGAGAAGGTTGATGTTATGGGTGTGTCCCATCAACTTATCTGCCACTCTTCACTTTAATGCCAGTGATTCTCACCACAAAATGACTTTTTAACTACATTATTTTAAGCTTATTTTTGTACTTACCAGTTTTTATCAAATAATAAACCAGCAATAAATTTATGAGCCTCCACATATTTGATAAAATGGGAAACAACTGGAAAATGTACACACCTATCTTTTTATTTCCTTGCTTGTGGGCTTGTATAGTCATTGAGCCTTTGATCTTTACATTGTGGATAGGATCCATGAAACCCAGAGAGTAAAGAGAAACCAAATACATTTTGAAGATGCTTTGGTGAATGATCAGGAGGAGGGAAAAAAAAAATCAGTTATAACATAGGTCAGAAGTCAGGATTTAAACCAGCTCTATCATTAGGATTCTCATTAACCCATAGCCTGCATTCTCCTTTCTCTCTGGTTTAGATATCCTTTTTATCTGCATTGACCAATATGAGGTCCCCATCTATAAAACCACCCATATCAGAAGAATGACTTGTGTATTGGAAACCAAAACATGGCTCAAACAAACAGTTGATGTGCCTGAAGATGATAAATTACAATAGTGTCAATATTTTTTTAAAGATCTTTTTAAAAAAAGATTTTATTTATTTATTTGACAGAGAGAGAGAAAGAGAGAGAGATCACAAGCACAAGTAGGCAGAGAGGCAGGCGGAGAGAGGGGGGGAAGCACGCTCCCTGCTGAGCAGAGAACCCGATGTGGGGGTTCGATCCCAGGACCTTGAGATCATGACGGGAGCTGAAGGCAGGGGCTTAACCCACTGAGCCATCCAGGCACCACTATTTTTTTTAAAGATCTTATTTATCCATTTGACAGAGAGAAATAGAGAGGAAGCACAAGAGAGAGGGAGAAGCAGGTTTTCTGCTGAGCAGGGAGAATTGATGTGGGGCTGGATCACAGGATCCTGGGATCATGACCTGAGCCAAAGGCAAACGCTTAATGACTGAGCCATCCAGGCGCCCCTAATAGTGTTAACTGACATTAAAAAATTTCTCTTGGCTGCGCTTTTTTTTTTTTTTTTTTTTTTTACCACTGGTTGCTACTGTACACAGGTTGAGAATTATTTAGGCCCTTTGATTATTTTTTGTCCAGTTAATACCTTTACTCCTGGTTTTCTTATTGACCCCTGACAGCTCTATTAGCTATTCCTCAAATTAATCAATTCTGGTAATTGTCTGATATAGTTCAGTGTCTGACATAGGTTTGAGAGCCTATCCTTTAATTTTGACATTGGGGACTTGCAACAAATTTGGCACAGGTAAAAGATATTCAATCTCTAACCCTTCTGAAAATTCCCAGGGCTTGTTTTAATGGCTTCGGCATAGTTCCACTGTATAGCTCAGATGGAGCTTTCATATTTACTTTTACATCTCACCTCTTTAAGAAAGAACCTTCACAATGGAAAACAGCAGCAAGAATTGGAAGACTTTAAAATAGAAGCTGTTAGTGCAGCAGTAAAATTTGGCCATGTACATTTTTTTCTCTCTCCCTCATTAGGTTTCAATATTTTTTAGTATTATGACTTATCCAAAACAGACTAGCCTTGAATTGGAGCTTTCTGTTTTTCAAAAATTATGACATATTTACCTAAGTTCTATTTTAACCTGGATCAGTGTTTTCTGGGCTTGAATTTCAACAATTCTTTTATTAAAATGTTCAGAATAAAGACTGCAGAAGTAAATGCTTGAACTATGTCATTATATAGGTCTTCCAGAGATTTATTTAACTTAATAGAATCTCTTTAATTGTTCCATCAGTATAGAAATATGATCTCTTATGTTTATGTATTTTTCTTTAAAAAATTTATTAGGAAACTTTCCAAACATAATGAAAAGTGGAAAGTATAA
Source organism: Mustela lutreola (assembly GCF_030435805.1). NCBI lineage: Eukaryota > Metazoa > Chordata > Mammalia > Carnivora > Mustelidae > Mustela > Mustela lutreola. The sequence continues at coordinate 37,367,957 of NC_081294.1, forward strand.
TAAATTTCCATTTACCCATCACCTGATTTAAACAACCTTCTATATTTTGCCATTCATGTTTATGTTTTAATAATCAAGATTGCTAGATATTAATAGGGAAGGTCATGATCTGCTATTATTAAAAATGCTAGTAAAATTACTCAGTTTGCAAAACTATGATTTTAGGTGAATTTCATTTTAAAAATTAGAAGAGTAATTGAAGAACAGTGACCAGATATGCTATATTGAGTTAAAAAAATTTGTTCTTATTTCTGCTTTTTGCAGCTAGTATTTAAAATATTGATGGAGTATGAAGTTTTGTTTTCCAAATGTCAGCTGTTCCTTTCTCTATTCCTGGTTCAAAGCCAGCATTGTCAAAAGGGAGACAAGTTGGCAACTAGCCTAAATACCAGTGGGAATACATCGTCTCTTTTGGACTTATATTCTTAAATACCACCTTAAAAATCTGTAGATAATTAGTGCAGCAATCTTGAAAATATTAATTAAGAAAAGAGCTAATAATTACCATGTTTCAAATTGAAAGTGATATAATGAGACTTAAACTGTGAGGTTTTTATTTGAAATTGATTAAGACCTTCAATGAATTACTTGGCAAAGAGAAATCTCCCATTTCTGTTCTTTACTAGTTCATAGGAATATAAACAGTCTCAATATTTGTTTACTTATAGATTCTCTTGTCTAATTCCATTTCACTTTAATTATTTATGAGTAAAATGCTCTATTTCCAATAATGAGATTGAGCAGAACCGGTCAAATAATCTTGACAAAAAGTGAAGAGATTTGAATCTGCTTTTAAAAAGCTGTACAGCTCAAGCATACAATTTCCTTTACTGAAATTTTAGAAGATTTTTCTATAAATCTACTCTAAGTTTTTCCCAAATCATTGTTTATATATGTGAAATAATGCATTGAGGTGGTTTTTTTTCCCCTCCCTCTCCAAGAAACCTGAAATGGTGAATTAGAACAAAGTTTGAGGCTGAATGATGCTATTTTGAATATCTTGGTGTTGACAGGCTGGGTGATAGTTTAGGAGCTTTGACTGCTGACACTCCTCTTGCTCTTGTGGATGATGATATCCCTGTGAAATACACTGCCCTGATCTGCCTTCAGAAATCTTAACCGCATCAGTCAACCCCCGTTGCCCGAACCTATGAGGTCATCATTTTTACTTCATTTTTTATTCCTATATAATCCTAGCTGAACTTCAGAAGTGTTTCTGCTTTTCCCATCAAGTTATTACTCTGAAATACGGAAATAATCTGAGAGATCTTTTATGAAATGTATACTCTATTTATCCTACATATGCCATTGAAGCAACAAGATAATTTTCTGAGCAATAGAGTCACCAAATCTAAATAAACTTCAGGTGAATCAAATAATTTCCCTCGATGCAAATAATACTCTGGGCAAGACAGACAATGATGTAATACTAATGGAACAAGGATGACAGTACTGTGGAGAAGGAAGATGGAGTTTGATGAGAATGAAAAGAAATTTGAACAAAAACAACGAATGAACCAGTGAAAAAGTGCCAGAGATTATTGACATTACTAATTCAAGCAATCTATTAAAAAACAGTGGATTTCCTCTAAGTGGTAAGAAAAGTCCATAAGTAGAAATAATAAATTAGTAAAAAATTTCACAAGTAAAGCTGACATATATAAAATATGACTGGATTAATGACTTATAAAACCAGTATGTAGGTTAAAACACTAAGGCAGTAGAATCAATTATATCTACAAAAATTAGTCAAGGGATACACAGAATAGAAAGATGTGGAATATGACATCATATACATAAAATGTGGAGGAAGGTAAAACTTTAGTGCTTTTAAAATGTGTTCAAGCTTAAGGAAACATCAACATAATATAGACTGCTATACATATAGAATGTTGTATATGAACCGAATGATAACCACAAATCAAAAACCTCTAATAGTTAAACAAAAAATAAAGAGAAAGTAGTGCAAGCATAACACTGAAGAAAGTCATCAAACCACAGTGGAAGACAAGAAAAAAGGAATAGAGAACTAGAAGTATGAGAAAGCAATCAATAAAATGATAATAATTACATGTCTTTAAATGTAAATAGACTAAATGCACTAATGAAAAGATATAAGGTTACTGACTGGATGAAAAAACAAGACTTATCTATATGCTGCCTACAAGAGTCTCACTTCAGACCTAAAGACACATACACACTGAAAGTAAAGGAGTAGAAAAAGATATTCCATGCAAATAGAAACAAAGAAGAAAAAGCCAGGGTAGCAATACTTATAATAGACAAAATAGACTTTAAAATAAAGACTGTAGCAAGAAACAAAGAAGGACATTATGTAATGATAAAGGAATCGATCCAACAGGAGAATATAACATCTGTAAATATCTCTGCACCCAGAGCAGGGGTACCTAAATACATAAAACAAGTATTAACAGACATAAAGGGAGCAACTGATAGTAATAAAATGATAGGAGGAGACTTTAACACTCCACTTACATCAGTGGACTAGATCATCCAGACAGAAAATCAACAAAGAAACATTGCCTTTGCACAACATAGTAGACCATATGGACTTAACAGATTTTTACAGAATATTCCATCCAAAAACAAGAGAATATATATTCTTTTCAAATGCACATGTGACATTCTCCAGACTAAAACATGTTAGGCCACAAAACATGTCTCAATAAATTTAAGAAGATTGAAATCATATCAAGCATCTTTTCTGACCATAATGGAATGAAACTAGAAGTCCATCAGAAGAAAAAAAAAACAAAACTGAAAAAAACATATCCACACACGGAAGTTAAATAACATGCTACTAAACAACAAATTCGTTGATGTTGGTGATTCACAGACCTGTACCCCTGGGGATAAAAATATATGTTTATAAAAAATAAAAAAATTAAAAAAAATTCGTTGATGAAGAAATCAAAATGAAAATTTAAAAAAATACATGGAGAAAAATGAGAATGAAACACAATGACCCAGAATCTTTGAAATGGAGCAAAAGCGGTTCTAAGACGGGAATGTATAGTGATACAGACTTGCCTTAAGAACAAGAACTATTTCAAATAAACAACCTGAACTTACATCTGAAGGACTTAGAAAAAGAATAACAAAGCCTGAAAATAGCAGGAGGGAAATAATAAATATTACAGCAGAAATAAGTGAAATAGAAACAAACAAACAAACAAACAAACAAAAACCAATAGAAAAGATCAATGAAGGCAAGGGCTGGTTCTTCGAAAAAATATATAAAATTGAAAACCTTTAGCCAGACTTATTATGAAAAAATAGAGAGAACTCAAATAAATAAAATCAGAAATAAAGGAGGATAAATAATAATAAAAAACATAGAAATTAAAAATATATAAGAGAATACTATGAAAAAGCATATGCCAATAAATTAGATAACCAATAAGAAATGGTTAAATTCCTAGACAATACAAGCTTCCAAAACTGTATCAGAAAGAAATAGGAAATTGGAACAGAGCAATTATTACTAATAAAATTGAATCAGTAATCAAAAACTCCAAAGAAACAAATGTCTGAGTCCAGATGGTTTCACAGGTGAACTCTACCAAAGATTTAAAGAAGAATTAATTCTTTCTTTTTAATTAAACTATTGCAAAAAAAAAAAAAAAGGAAATTTTCCAAATTCATTCTTTCAGGCCAGGATTACCCAGATATTAAACCAGAGAAAGTCACTACTAAAAAAGAAAAAAAAATAAGAAAGAAAGAAAGAAATCTACAGGTCAATATCCCTGATGTACATACATGCAAAAATTCTCAGAAAAGTATTAGCAACCTGAATTCAATTCAACAACGCATTGAAAGGAATCATTCCTCAATAATCAAGTAGGATTTATTCCAGTGATATAAGTGTGGTTCAGTATTTGCAAATCAATCAGTGTGATACGTCACATTAACAAGAAGGATAAAAACCATTTGATTATTTAAACAGGTGCAAAAAAATGTTTGATGAAATGAAATATCTATTCATGATAAAAATGCTCAACAAAGTGAGTTGAGAGGGAACATATCTCAACATAATAAAGGCCATACATGCAAAACACACAGCTGACATCTTATGCAATTGTGAAAAACTGAAAGCTTTTCCTCTTTGGTCAGAAAAAAGACAGGGATGTCTACTTTCACCACTTTTATTCAACATAGTACTGGAAGTCCTAGCCACAGCAATCAGACGAGAAAAAGAAATAAAAGACATCTAAATTGGTAGGGAAGAATTAAAACTGCCAGTATTTGCAGATGATATGACACTATATAGAGAAAGTTCTGTAGATTCCATCAAAAAACTATTAGAACTAATAAATTAAATTCAGTAAAAATAAATGAATTCAGTAAAGTTGCAAGATAAAAAATTAATATACAGAAATCTGTTGCATTTCTATGCACTAATAACAAAGTAACAGAAACAGAAATTAAGAAAACAACTCCAGGGTGCCTGGGTGGCTCAGTGGGTTAAGCCGCTGCCTTCGGCTCACGTCATGATCTCAGGGTCCTGGGATCGAGTCCCACATCGAGCTCTCAGCTCAGCAGGGGACCTGCTTCCCTTCCTCTCTCTCTGCCTGCCTCTCTGCCTACTTGTGATCTCTGTCAAATAAATAAATAAAATCTTTAAAAAAAAGAAAAGAAAAAAAAACAACTCCATTTACAACTGAACCAAAAAGAATAAACTACCTAAGAATAAAATTAACCAAGGAGATGAAAGACCTATAATCCTAAAAACTATAAGATATTGATGAAAGAAATTTAAGACAACATAAACAAATGGAAAGATATTCCATGTTCATGGATTGGAAGAATTAATACTGTTAAAATGTCCATACTACACAAAGCAATCTATAGATTCAAAGCAATACTTATCAAAATACCAATAACATTTTCAGAGAACTAGAATAGCTCTAAAGTTTGTATCAACTACAAAAGGTCTTGGATTGCCAGAACAATATTGAGAAAGAAGAACAAAGATGGACGTGTCAGAATCCTAGATTTCAAGACATGCTACAAAACTATAGTATTCTAAACAGTATGTTACTGGCACAAAAATAGATATGTAGATCAATGGAACAGGGTAGAGAGTCCAGAAATAAACCCACATTTTTATGGTCAATTAATCTATGATAAAGGAAGCAAGAATATACTATGGGGAAAACAGCCTTTTCAATAAATGGGGTTGGGAAAACTGGACAGCAACATGCAAAAGAATGAAACTTGACCAGTGCACCTGGGTGACTCAGTTGGTTAAACATCTGACTCTTGGTTTCAGGTCAGGTCATGAGCTCAGGGTTTTGAGATCGAGGCCTGCATAGTGCTCCTTGCTCAGTGCAGAGTCTGCTTGAGATTCTCTCCTTCTTCCCCTGGCCCCATCAAATAAATAAACAAATCCTAAAAAAAAGAAAAGAAAAAAAAAGGGGGGAAAGAAACTGACCACTGTTTTATACCATACCCAAAAATGAACTCAAAATAGATTAAAAACCTAAATGTGAGACTTGCAATCTTCAAACTCCTGAAAGAAAATATAGACAGTAATCTTCTGGACATCAGCTATAACAACATATTTATAGATATGTCTCCTCAGACAAGTGCTACAAACACAAAAAAAAATTATTGAGACTATACCAAAATAAAAAGCCTTAGCGCAGGAAAGGAAACTGTGGACAAAACAAAATGACAAATTTATGAATGGAAGAAGATATTTGTAAATGGTGTATCCAATAAGGGACTAATATCCAAAATGTATCAAGAACTAACATAACTCCACACCAAAAACAAACAAACAAACAATTGGATTAAAAAAATGGATATTTTTCCAAAGAAGACATTCAGTTGGCCAACAGACCCATGAAAAATGCTCAACATCACTAATCATCAGGGAAATGCAAATCAAAATGAGATATTATCTCAGACTAGTCAGAATGGTTAGTATCAGAAAGACAAACAATAACAAGTGTTGGCCAGGATGTGGAAAAAAGGGAACCCTTGTGCACCATTGTTGGGAACATAAATTGGTTCAGACACTGTGGAAAACAGTATGGAGTTTCAAAAAAATCTAAAAATAGAAATACCATATGATCCAGTAATTCCACTGCTGGGTATTTAGCCAAAGAAAATGAAAACCTTAATACAAAAAGATATATGTGTTTATTTCAGCATTATTTGCAATAGCTAGATAATAGAAGCAACCTAAGTGTCCGTTAATAGATGAATGGATAAAGAAGACGTGGTAAACATATGCAGTGGAATATTACTCAACCACAGAAAAGAATGAAATCTTACTATTTGCAACAACCTGGAGGGACCTAGAGGGTATTATGCTAAGTGAAATAAGTCAGAGAAAGACAAATATCATATGATTTCACTTACTGTGGGAATCTGAAAAACAAGGTAAATGAAGAAACAAACAAAACAACACAGACTCTGAAAATAGACTCTGCTGACTGTCAGAGGGGAGGTGAGTAAGGGGCGGGTGAGTTAGCTGAAGAGGATTAAGAGGTACAAACTGCCAGTCATAAAATAAATTAGTCACAGAGATGGAAAAAACAGCATAAGGAATATAGTTAATCACACCTTCATGTGGTATAAGTGACTACACTTACAGTGTTGAGCACTGAATATGGCATAGAATTGTCAAATCACTGTTTGGTAATCTGAAATTAATATAACATTGTATGCCAAATGCAATTATTATAAGAAAGTGAATTTCTGCATCTTTTAGAAATGGTCAAGAATGGGAACTCATATCTGAATAAAGTTTGACCTGGGTGTGAAGCCCAACACTAACACGTGCTAGCTAAGTAACCTAGATCTTGCTTCCATCTATGACAGGGATTGGCAATTTTTTATCGAGATATAATTGACCTAAAACGTTATATTAGTTTCAGGTGTATAACAAAATGGTTCGATATATGTGTGAACTGTGAAATGATCACCACTGCAGGTCTAGACAACACTGATCATCACACAGTTAAAATCTCTCTGTGTGTGTGTGTGTGTGATGAGAACTTTTAAGATCTACTCTCTTACCGTCTTTCAAATATATGATACAATATTATTAACTATAGTCACCGTGCTGTACGGGATTGGCAATTTTTTTTTAAATTTTATTTATTTATTTGTCAGAGAGGGAGAGTGACTGAGAGAGCAGAAGCAGGGGGAGCAGTGGGCAGAAAGAAAATCAGACTCCCTGCTGAGCAAGGATCCCGATGGGGGACTGATCCCAGGACCCCAGGATCATGATCTGAGCAGAAGGCAGGCGCTTAATTGCCTGAGCAACCCAGGCATCCTGGGATTGACAAGTTTTCCTAGGAAGGGCCGGATAGGCTTTGTAGGCCATACTGTGTCTTTCACAAATACTCAACTCTGCTGTTGTAATATGGAAGTCGCTATAGACAATATATAATGAATGAGCATGTTGTAGTTGAATAAAATATTGTTTATGGATACTGAAATCTGACTTGCATGTGATTTTTTGTGTGTGTCACAAAATATTCTTTTAATTTTTTTTTTCACTATTTTAAAAAAGATTTTGTTCTATTTATTTGACAGAGAGAGCACAAGCAGGGGGAGTGGGAGAGGGAGAAGCAAGCTCCTGCAGAGCGGGGAGCCTAGTGTGGGGCTCTATCCCAGGACTCAGGATCATGACCTGAGCCGAAGGCAGACGCTTAACTGACTGAGCCACCCAGGTGTTACTGGATTTTTTTCACTATTCAAAACTAAAACCAGTCTTAGCTTGCGGACTGAACAAGAAAAAGCCCTGTTGGCTGGATTTGGCCTGTGGGCCATGGTACTTTGAAACCGGATCTGTAACAGTGGTTTCAAAGTGTGGTCCACATACCAGCAGCACCAGCACTGCTGGAGAACCTCCTCAAAATGCAAATTCTCATGCCTTAACCTAGACCGACTGGTATCAGAAACTCTCTGGGTGGAATGCAGCAAGTATTTTAACACGTAGTGTGAACTCCACATAATTCTAACGCACACTCAAGTTTGAGAACCACTGATCCATAGAAACTGCTACTTAACAGCTTTGAGTTCTTGTGAGAATTAACGAGATATTCAATTAGCAGTGCCTAGCATGATCTTGAACGGCGTCAATAGTGCTAAACACCTGTTCATTATTATAAGCAAGGTCAAAGTAAGTTGGCTTTAATTTTGGCTTTAATATTACTCTCTTCTTTTCAAAAAGATGACTGTGTACAATAGCCTTTTGCAAGAATGCTGTAGCCAAACTAATGTTAGGGATGTTAAGAATGGAATCATTCAAATCTTATTTGATTTTGTTGATAAAAACATAGGATCAAGAAAATCAACTCTGGACAAGTGACAGACTCTGGTTTTCTTGGAACAGGATGCCCTTAATGCTAATACCTTATTGGGCTCTTAGTAATTAGAAAATGATAGAAACAGAATTTGTGGTGTCACAAATCATATAGCAGAATACATTCTTGCAAAAAGGAAAAAGAAAAGCAAAATATGAATTTGTACTTACAGAACAAAAGCACTTACTACACAGCATTTCTTGTCTTTTAATTCTCCATGGACATATGAGCATAAGGGATGTAGCTGGTCATTTCTATACAGGTTATGAGAGTCACATGCTGACAGTCTGATTTATCATAGATTCTTGTTCAAAAAGGATTGAGTAGGTGAATGGCAAAGGCAAAAATAATATTGCCTCACAAAATAATTTATTTGTGCTTTTGTAGAGCTGATGTCATGGAAACCTGCTTTCTTATGGAAACCTCCAAGATTATTGAGCTGAACATTTTGAAATATAAATAACTAAAGGAAAATGAAAGAAGACTTAGAAGAAAAAGACCATTTACATTTCTTTGACTTGAAGCTTAATACTGACTATAAATGTTCCTAAATAATCACAGGTGAACAGAAAACATAATGAAGTTGAGTTGACATTTTTCACAAATATGGATTTCATGGCAAGCCACACGTAACGCAATGTAGAGAAGAAAGGGTGATTCTGCCTTTCTCACAACCACCTGGATAAATTTTTTAAAAATTAAAATTCCCCCACAAAACATCCTGGATATCTATTTTGCTTTGATATGTGCATAGTTTATGGATGCTCACAGAATTTCTTTTTTTTTTTTTTTAAAGATTTTATTTATTTTATTTGACAGAAAGAGATCACAAGTAGGCAGAGAGGTAGGCAGAGAGAGAGAGAGAGAAGGAAGCAGGCTCCCTGCTTAGCAGAGAGCCTGATGCGGGACTCGATCCCAGGACCCTGAGATCATGACCTGAGCTGAAGGCAGAGGCTTAACCCACTGAGCCACCCAGGTGCCCCGCTCACAGAAATTTCTTAACAGCTGCCCTCTTAATGTCCTCATCATGGCCTGTGAATTTGCAAAAGCAGATGAAATCCTTCTATAAACTCAAGTAAACTAGAAAGTTAAAAAAAAAGAAAAAACAAAAACAAACAAAAAAGTTTGGGCAAGCCCCTGAAACGAAATGTTTTGTTAAAAAGTTTTCCTGTGTTTTAGCATTTTAATAAAGACCACACAATATAAAGCTTATTTTTTGGTTATTAACTTTGATTGCCATTTCCATGATGGTATCCAAAGATCAGAATTTTTTTGTCATTGTGGCCAGGATTTGCTAGAAAAGCAACATTCATATTGGCAACACATTGATGTATTCTGACCGTGGATTAATTCTGATCAAGAGAATATTAGATTTCATTTTGTATATTATGTAACATTTGATACTTTATTATATTCTTTATTCAGTAACCTATTAGTGACATCTGCAAAGACAGCCTTAGCAGGACATTTCCAAATTTTGTTAAGACTTTCTTGAGAACAAACATTAAATCGTCATAGCTCTCAAGCATCATGTTTTGGTTTGATCCCAAATATAAACAGCTACAATCCAGATGTTTTCTATTTTTCATATCTGCAAATTTCCTATGGTCATCCTTAACTTTCGTATCTAAATCAAATGCCTTGAACTCTACTCTGGGAAGGCCGGACTCCTCCCCAGTCTCTGAAGTTTTTCTGGAGTGCGTGTGCTCCCATGCCAGCGCCCGTCGGTGAGGCACACGAGCTGCTGCCCACTCCTGACCAGCGCCCGCTCTCCCTGCCTGTGCTGGCCTGGTGAGGATACCGCTCGTCTTCCTGCGCCCTCGCAGAGCACCACAAACTGGGTGGTGGTGCCACTAAGAGTGGCAGTCTTTCACCACAGACGCGAGGGTTGCAGAAGGTAATTACAGGTCTGAAAATACCGCAACTTTAATGTCAGCTACAGATACGAACGTTCCCAGTAATTTGTCAACCATCCCCTCCATCGGAAGTTTTTCATGGCTGTGAGCCCTGGTGTGCTCCCGCCTCCAGCTCTGAGCCAGCAACCCTCTTTATTATTTTCCTGGATCTTTCTGGCAACAACCCTTTCTCCTCTTTCCCAGGCTCCTCTCTCAGGCTGCCTGCTGCACAGCCAAATTCTTCCCACTTACTGTGCGGAGTAAGAGTACAGCTTTGATTTCCAGCTCACCCATCCAATCCCAAACATCTAGGTCCGGGACCTGACCTTTCCCAACGAAAGGAAACAGCTTCCACCATGAAGGTGTTTTTCTAAAACAAAACAAAACAAAACAAAACAAAACAAAAAAAGAGCCTTCTCCCCAGAGACGAATTATGCCATATCTCTGGAGGGCAGAATCAACTCATCAACTCAGTTTTTTCTTCCAGGAATGATTGCTTCTCTTTTTCTCTTTCCGAGGTATACAGTCTTTCCACCCAAGCAAACCACAGGGCTCTTTCACAGGTATATTATTTTTACTGCCTTGGAAAAATACTGCAGCCAGATGATCTCTCTAAAAGGTACTTCCATCCTGCCATTCTTTCGGTTAAACTGCGGGTAGCTTCTCAATGCTCTCAGGACCAAGTTTCTTTTTTTTTTTTTAAAGAGACTTTTTTTTTTTTTTTTTTTAAGATTTCATTTATTTATTTGACAGAGAGAGATCACAAGTAGGCAGAGAGGAAACAGGCTCCCTGCTGAGTAGAGAGCCCGATTCGGGACTCGATCGCAGGACCCTGAGATCATGACCTGAGCCGAAGGCAGCGGCTTAACCCACTGAGCCATCCAGGCGCCCAGGACCAAGTTTCTGATCGGTAACAGACCCTACAGGACTCTATGACTCCGTACCCACTCCCATCCTTGTATTTCACCAATCTTGACTTGTCCGACTCTCCTTTTTCCCTGTCTTCTCTCTCTCAGAAGGTTCTAGCCTTTTGACTTCTGGAACAGAGCATGCTCCTTCCTACCTTAGGCTCTGTATGTTTGCTCTTCTCTCTGCCTGAAGTGACCTCCCCCTTCATCTGGTGATTTCTTATCATGCATATTTCAGCTTAAATGTTTCTTCTTCTTCTTCTTTTTTTTTTTTAAATATTTTATTTATTTATTTGTCAGACAGATCACAAGTAGGCAGAGAGGCAGGCAGAGGGGAGGGGGGAAGCAGGCTCCCCAATGAGCAGAGAGGCCGACGTGGGGGTCTATCCCAGGACCCTGAGATCATGACCTGAGCCTAAGGTAGAGGCTTAACCCACTGAGCCAGCCAGACACCCCTTAAATGTTTCTTCTTAAGTTTCCCTGACACCCAGATAAGTTTAGGGCTTCCTATGTGTATTGTCTTTGCACACTATACTTCTCTGTCATGGCACTAAGCCAAACTATAATTCATTCATTTTGAAATTAATCCATTTTGCTATGGCTGTTTCCATGCAGAGTTGCCCAGGACTGTTTGTGTCCTTCTACTTGGGTTAGCTACAACTAACTTTTTTTTTTCTATCCTGTTAACTATCCCATGCCCTTCTATGCACCCCCAAACTTGGGGTTTGACCTCCATTGGCCAACCCAAGGTGACATACTGTTCAATGGCATCAGTCACCTTGTTCCCTGGATTTCCTGTCTGCATTCTAGTTAGCACACTCCTAACTCTTACCATCTCTTCCAATGTCTTGTGTAACTGCTTAACCATTGGCGTTTGTCTCTTGCCAGACATCCCCTTACCTTCACAGTCTCAGCTCAGACCTCACTTAATTTTTTCTTACATCTTCCCATGTTCTCTGTACCTCCCGGGTCCTTCCACATGCTGTTGCTTTAATCAAAACAGAGAAGGCCCCCCAGCCCTGTTAAATCTTCCTTTGATCTATCTAAATTCTACTTATCCTTCAAGACTTATGTTACATGTTAGCCCTGTAAGAAGTCTTTCCTCACACTGTATCCTTCTCATTCCAGACTGCTTACAAAAGGCAGAAAAACAGCCCACAATGAGGTCCACTTTCTAGTCCTAATCCCTAGACCCATGTACATGTTATGCTACCAGGAAAGGCTGGAGTAAGATTGTAGATGACATATAGATTGTTAATCAGGTGACTTAGAAATGGAGAGACTATCGTGGATTATCTAGGTGGGCCCGATGCAGTTGTAAGAGTCCTTATAAGTGGAATGGGGAGCCAGGAGATTCAGTGTCGAAGAGATGCAATGTGAAAAGAAAGCCAAGAAAACAAAAAATTCCATTGGCCAAGATAACTTTAAACGTGGCAAGGCGGGGGCAAACTCTAGAGGGAGGCAGGCAGCTCTAGAGTCTGGACAAAGCAAAAGAAAACAAAAAATTCTTTCCAGAACCTCCAGAAGGAACATAGTCCTGCTGGCCCCTTCATGTCAGCCGAGTGAGATGCATTTCAGATTTCTGACCCCTGGAATTATAATAAAATACAATCATATTGTTTTTTTTTTTTTAATTTTTATTTATTTATTTGACAGAGAGAAATCACAAGTAGGCAGAGAGGCAGGCAGAGAGAGAGAGAGGAGGAAGCAGGCTCCCTGCTGAGCAGAGAGCCCGATGCGGGACTCGATCCCAGGACCCTGAGATCATGACCTGAGCCGAAGGCAGCGGCTTAACCACTGAGCCACCCAGGCGCCCCAATCATATTGTTTTAAACCACTAAGTTTTGACAGTTTGGTACAAGCAGTCGTGGGAAACTAATATAGTGCTCTTCCCAGGGGCTTCAAAATTCTGTACTTTGTCATAACTTTTATCATGCTGTTATAATGGCTTATTTGCTTATCTGACTTTATTATTATTGTTGTTGAGAGAGACTATGAGAGGGGATTGGGAGAAAGGTGGAGGGAGAGGAAGAGAGAGAATCATAAGCAGGCTCCACGCCCAGCACAGAGACCATGAGATCATGACCTGAACAAAGATCAAGATCAGACACTTTTCTGACTGACTGAGCCACCCAGGCGCCCCGTCTGACTATTTTAACAGCCTCAAAAGTTCACAAGACGAGAGTGGTGACTTTCTTACTTATTGTTGTATATCCAGTGATAACTATAGTGTCTGGAAGATACTAAGCTTTCAATAGGTATTTGTGAGTAAATTAATGGCAGAGCTAGAACTCAAACATAGACCTTCGACAGGATGCAGTAGCCCTTTGGACCAGAAACAGACACTACTTGAGATTGTCTTCCTCCTGGAAATCTGCCTAGAGGTCATCTGAAATCAGAGGTAGGTTGGCCAAATTTATTATTTGAGAAAAATTTCCCAAATATATATAGATCCAAGATGCTGTGGCATCTCTGTTACCATCGAGAAGGAAAATATTTATAAAAGAATTTATTGGATCCCATTAACTTCCTTAAGCGGGGAGATGGAGCATTTCTCATTTGCCCTTAAAATCTGTTACATACATATGTTTCCATGATACATTGTTGGGAAATGACCAGAAGCAGCTTGGTAGAAAAAGGAAGGACCACACACTATGTTTCAGATTGCTTGGTTCCCTGTGTCTGACCCAGGGCAAACTTAGTCTCTTTCAAAGTTATTTCCTCAGGTGACATAAACACAGTTTCAACTGTTTGAACCATTTGCACAACAAAACTTGGAACATTTTAGCTTTTGCGAGCAAATGCTGTGGGAAGCCTCTCTGTGCCTTGCAAGGTCCCGCTTACCACCTACATGATAAAAGAGGAAAAAAAAAAAAAAACCACACACACACACACACACACACGCACACACACACAAAAACTAGGAGTTTTCATATGATAAAAAACAGACATTTTATTCTTTCCTTTTTGGTATTTCTCTTTAATGAACAATTTGGTGGGTGACTATCAAAAGCTATTGGAACTCAGTACATTATCACTCTCTATGCCTTATGTTTTCAAGATGGAATGAAAGGAGGGAAAAAAAAAACCCTCTTAAATGATTCTTTTTATCTTTTCCAAATACAGTAACATTACCAACTAAAATCACTGAGAAATTAAAGCTGATTAAGGAACATTAGAAAAGCTGTCAATGCATTTTAAAAATCAGGCTAAAAGTTGCAGCATTCATTAAGCCCTCAGGGGAGGAAGATAAGTTCTTCCAAATCACAACAACTGAAATGTATTGCTATTATTTTTTGCGCTAGACTTTTCCAGCACTTATCCTAAATTTTAAAGTGTTTCAACAATTTCAAACTGATAGTTAAATGCCCTGAGGAAGGCTAATGTGTGAGCCAGAGAAGGAGAAACATTCTGGACTAGACTAGCCGGCAGGTTATTTCGCGGGATAGAATTTTGGTAATGTCAAATCTAGATGACCCTAAAAATGTACATGCGTTTTCTTTTGTACTAAAAAAAGAAACATTTTGTTATAATTCTGTGGATTATGTTTTTTAAAAACCTCCTGAAAAAAACCTGGATTTTTTATTTCCAATAGAAAGAATCTAAATTGTACAAAATTAGGAGATTTAAAAAGTAGTCAATTAAAAAAAAATTAAAATTTAAAAAAAGTTACTCCCTTAGATCACAGGAAAACGTCATCAGAAAGTTCTCCACTGCAGCTTCTGCAAAGACTATTTTGTGAGAGGAGCCAGAGACTGAGCTGCTTTGTGGATGTGTAAAAACCCAAGCATCAAAGGAACTGCATGGACTCACTGCAGCCCTCCTGAACTCATCCCGGGTGTGAGCCGAAACCTAAGATCGAATTCAAGGACAGAATGCACATGTCTTGGTCTATCAGAGAGAAAATACATCGACAACTTCAGATCGGTTGAAAGATTTGGAAAATCTTTGAAAGTTTGAAAATGAAAGATTTTATAAAATGGTATGGGAAGCAATCCAGAGTAAAACAGGGGGAAAAAAAGAAAACAACCGTGAACCCACACAAAATTGGTTTCTGTGTAGGAATTGACAAGGCACATATTCCTCTGATCTCTGTCTTGCATCTATTAGCTTGTTTCTACCTCCGGTCAGGCAGTTCCAGGGATTTCTAAGCATATATACCAGAATAAAACCGTGATTCCCAAAGCCCTCATTTCATCTCCACCCAACTAAAATGAATTTGAGTTGATTGTGTTCAGATATTAGTGCAATGAAGCAGTGGCGACTTTGTCAGAGGCTGGGTTTTCCATGAATGCACGAAAAACCTTCACTTCCAAGCCTTCGTCTTCGCTTCCATCGACGTCAGAACTGACCACCGACCACAACATACTTCACAGGTTTTGCTGGATGGAATCAGCTCGCTGTGGCACGTGTGTCTCATAAACGTGCCACATAAAAATGCAGTGTGCTCGTCATGGAGAAATAATGTAATCTTCAGTGCTTTGAAAACAGATAATTTGAATTTTCTTTGATGCTAGTGAAAATCAAGAGAATTCGTGTAAAGAAGCTCTGATAAAGCAACATGTTTGTAGAGAAGACAGGAAACACACAGCTTGTGATGTCAACCCACCAGAACTTAAATTTATCACAAAATTGGGTAAGTTATTTTGGAAGCTGGTTTCCTTGGAAAATAGAGGTCCTTTCTTAAACACGGGAAAATTTTTTAAAAAATGAACTTGTACTAGAGATATATAACAAGAAAGTATATTGTTACAGCAAAAAACAATCTTACAATAAATTAAATATTAGTTCTAGGAGGAAGCACTTGTGAAAATCCTCGCGTGATGTATTTGCTAGGTCACCAAATATTGGCTGAATTCGGCAACACTTCCGCATTTCTGTTAGTGTTTTTCACGGTAGGAAATTTCCTAATTAACAAAAGCGAATGTTAATGAAGAATATAAGACTGTTTCCCTCTACCTAACTAAAGCCACAGACTGTGAAGTCTTGAGTTCTTGCCTTTTCTGTCTCATCCCCTGATACTAGAATGACAATGTGTTTTTGTCTGACAACTTCCTTTAAAATGGCATAGATATTTGCCCTTTTGGATTTGTTTGTGGGCTGCTCAAATTGCAACCTATCTGTTAATGGTGTGCCTGAGCGTTAGGACTGCATTCTTTAATTTGAAAAAAATTTTTTTTTTTAATATTTCCTGAGAATATACACCTCCAGTTTATGAGTAGGGTTTGTTGTAATAAAAAGTATACATTGGCAGGAACTCAGACTATAGCTTTCTATGGTGGAGGGAGTTTTCTAATGACGGTATTTTATCCTTCAAAGATTATTCAATCACTTTGTCCCATTGTAACAAACAATATTCATTAAACCTTAAGGCCAAGCTGGTAGAGCGCCGGGGCCTTGAGTCCTGCTCCAACCCCCCCCCCCCCCCCAAATTTTACTTCCCCCTTGTTGAGCTTCTTGAATCTGAGGGAGGCGAGGGTGAAGGTAGTTGGTGGGCAGTGGTGAAGGAGCCTGGGGCTGGACAAATGAGGTTCCAATGAAGCTACAAAGGTCTCCCCCGGCTCAGAATTAAGGAACGCATGGGGCTGGCTTAGAACCGGGGAGGCGGAGACTCAGCATAAGGAAATCTGCAGCTAGCTAATGCACTCATTTCTCTGTGATGAGAAAACTTTGTCATTGACTGTTACTTAATTAAATCTTAATAAACGATTGAGCTTTCCCCTAGTCAAATCAGAACGGCTTAAGAAGTCACGTGTAATTTTGAATATCCTTTGAGCATATGTGATTTTCACTATAGTCACTGTGAGAGTTAAGTTATGTACAGGACAGATGTGCTCAAAGTCTCAGCATTTCAGGCAATTGCTTGTGACATAGAGACCCCATTGCAGTAGTCAGTAAACATGTGGCCCCCTGTTCTAGATGAAGGTTTAATGAGAATCAGCCCATACGAATAAAACACATTTAGGCTCTCCCAAGCAAATAATTTGACAATTGTGAAAGGAAAGAGGCTTTTTTTTTTTTTTAAATTGAAAGTTTATTTTCCAAATTGCAAGACAGTCAAATCATTATGAGTGTATCTCATAAAATCTGAGTTTTAATTTTGCACTCAAAGTGATATCACTGATGGTCTATAGCTCGTGATAAAAGCAATTCATCTTATGGGTCAGTTTTCTAGTTTTCAGAATCTGTGATGGTCAGATTTAACCATCTCTAAATGATGTGTAGTGTAACTGTACATAATTGAAATTACCTGCACTTCTTTCCCTTGCTTTTCCTTGGTTGTGATAAATCTTCAGCACATTTCAACCCTGTACTGAATCTTTATATTTAATTGAGGAAGAAAAGGAACTTCTTAGAAACAAAAGAACTACAAAGTAGAAGTTGTCTCAAGTTGGTGAATGCAGAGGAGGAAGGAGAACCAAAAGAACGAGAAACCCCCTCCCCAACTTTAATTTTTAGGAACCCTTTCTACTCTTTCTCCCCATCCCTGTCTTCCACCTCAGGCCTTTTTATTAAAACTCCATATAAGATCAGTTTGGGAGACAGAGAAAGTGAAATATAATTTATTTAATAAAAATTACGGAAATGATTTAAGGAAAGAAAAAATTAAATGCATACTTGGAATCCAATTACTAAATAAAAACTAATATTCAATTTTTTATCCATTTCTAAAACAAATTTAAAGTGAGAAGTCTTTATTTAGTATGACTAACAGTGAGAAACATGATTTCCTATTTCCTGTGAATGGCAACAGTATTGAGATACGTAAGAATTTTTGGTGGCAGAAGTAAAAGAAGGACTTTTTCAGGGGCTGCTACCTAATTTTAAAACCCCATTTTGAAATATATTAATTGAACATTTAATAAAATAATTTATTTGGCTTTGACAAAGGTGATGTATATACTGTCTCTTGATTTCTATAATGAAATAATAAAAGATAATATAACATTAACAGTAATAGGTGATTTTTGAATGTGATTAAGAAATGTGACGAAGCTTTCTCACTGAGAAAGTGAATGTAATTGCATATAGGCCGTTCATACAAGGTTTCATACTAAAGAATGATCCATTAAAATAGATGACACTTCGCTACTTTTACTCGATGACTGGAAATGCAATCAAATGACAAAATGTATACAGAATATCTGACTATATTTGATTTAAAGAAAACTATTATAAAATCATGATTATGATTCATTTTAGCAACTTAGCACGATTATTAAAGCAGCTATTAATCAAATGATTCCATGATGATCTACACAACAAATGGATATAAGAACAAAAGGTGACAGTTAAAGAACTTAAGAGTATGACTTAAAAATGCTTTGACTCGTGTACACTTGATTTTAATATATCAAAAATAACATGAATGTTAATTTTAGTCCTATGTTACTTACCGTGATCTACCAAAGTACAAAATGCACCTCTGCAGTTTTTACATTTCTAAAATTGTAGTTTTTATATCTGTATTCTCTCTGTACACTATTTTGAAAAGTGTCAAAATAGTTGTCTGTTTAATAGTATAATATGAAGAAAGAGTGTATCACTAAAATATATCTAATTGGAATTTATATAAATATAAATTTACACCCCTCCATAACACACAGCTTGAGGTACTTTCCTGACCATAATAATAAAATTAAATATTATAATTAGTATACTCTGAAACTAATGAAGATGAGAATCATAGATAATAACATTATTATTAGACTATTACTGATCTTGAAGTTCAGTCATCTGGTTTTTGATCTTTTGGAAGCACACTGAAAAATATTTCTTGAGCCTTAGAAAATATGTTAAATTTATTTTGGTGTAATTTAATTATAAATGATAAAAATCCAAACCAGGCATTTTGGGGACTTTATTTTCTAGAGCACGTCTGTGAGTAACTAAGGTTATTTCACCAGATTTTAAAACTGAACATGTTTGAACAAGCTACTTCTCATCTTAATTTTCAAACTACAATAATGGCATGTCTTGCAAATCTTAATGCCAATTATTTCTGTCTGAATTAACTTGCAATCTTTATTGACACACGGGAAACCAGGAGGTTCTTTTCTCACTGATGATTACATTGTTCTGGTTGTTAGAATTATAGTGTCTCTGTTTTGTCCAAAGCCAGTCAGAGCAAGTTTTTTGAAGTTGGATTTACGACTCCCTCATTGTCACCAGTCTACCAGGACCTCAACAGTTGTGACCAAAGACTCTTCAACTTACATTTTTAGCATAGTAAAAGGAAAGGAACATCAATGGGGGACCCTTGGTACAAACAAGGTCTAGGAATATTTATTTGTAGGAGAGAAACTGTGCTTTGTTGCTATGTGCCATTTATTTAAAAATTAAAAAAAAAAAAGTAGACTTGCTTTAGCTTTCAGTTTTCTCAAACAGAAGAAGTAGAGAAAGTATGTCTCTCGAATTTTATGCCAAAGAAAACAAGCCTGTCCATTTTAGGGGATAAAAATTAGACTATTTTTGAGTAAAATTTTTCTGTAATAGTTGTCCCCTCTAACCTTTAAGTCACCGCTTCTTTTCTTACACATGGATACTTTTCCATTGTGACTTTACCTGTCTCTCTTCCCTCCCCCACCCTTCTCTCGTTCTCTTTCAAAGCATTTTTTCAATCAGCACATGAGGTTCTGAAAGAAAATTATTTAGTCTTGGCTTTTCCCTCAACTTTATTCAGCAAAGCTACTGACTTGAACAAAAGCAGTACTGTACCTGCTCCTGGCCGCCAGAAACAATGACGAGCGCCTTGATAAGATTAGATGTAATTTTAAATGCAGCAGGGACAAAGCCTCCTTCCCACTAACCCCACTCGCAATCCCCTACTGTAATTCCACCACAGTGAGCAGTTGAAAAATCCCTGACCAGAGCCAGACTGCTTGGTAAGCGCCACCTAACAGACATAGAAACATGATCTGCATCATTTTCAGGCTTGGCAGACATTTTGTGCATAAAAAAAAAAAAAAAAGAAAAGAAAGAAAAGAAAAGAAAAGTGGGGGGGAAGCCCATCTCTGAAACCAGACACAAGCAAGCTTTATATATTCCCAGGTTTAGAGTTTTAAGAAGAACTTAAATCTGAAATATCAAACAGGAAAAGAGAGAAAAATATGTTGAAAACATGTATCAAATCAGTTTTACAATTAGTTTTCTGTTTAAACAGCAGCTATCCCTGTATGTCTAAGTTTGTTCCATGGATTGTGGAGTGTTTTGAGTGACTGAAGTAAGCACAATTGTTTGTGTATGGATCCAAGAAGCTAGGTGCCCACTGGGCATTTTTTTAACTCATAAAAATTAACTTTTTAATTCTGGAGTGTTAAGAGTTCTTTCCTTTTTCTTCTGTCCTTTGGGTAAGAAATTTGACCGAATATATTCTTTATGTGTAGGTATTCTATTTGTTCTGGCCATAAAATCCTGTTGATTCTTCTTTCCTTGTACCGGTATGCAAATAATAATGTTAATCATTGTTGTCTTACACTGTATCTATTTATCTATCATCTATCTCTACCTATCTACTCTTTTCATAAGTACAAAACACTAATTATTAGATTTTAAGAGGAAAAGTATACAGACAACAGTAAAATGTATTTGTTTCATTAATTGTACAGACACAACTCATGTGCCCCACACAAATGCTTTTAGAACAATATAGTATTTCAATTTTTATGAAACAAATCATTTAAACTGCATTATATAAACTGTTTTTAATCAAAGCTGACCCCGCCATTTCATAATGTGGATAAGATCTCCTTAATTTGTCAGTTCAAATGCATTTTTTTGTGCGTTAAATGTTCTTTATAGGGGGCATGACTGCATGCTGAAGAAAAGTCAGATGTTGAAACTGGATAAAGAGTTTTAACTGACTAAATTTGAGAGGCTTACTAATCTCTGAACTTCTGATCCCTTAGTAGTAGGTATTTTTGAGTTAATACAAGAGGACAAATCTCTACACTCGCCTAGTTATGGAAATTAGTGGTGCTCTGAGCACGGAGCCTACCCATTAACCTGACAAATACGCTGTATGTGTGTGCCGTGATTGTCCTTGTTTTTTTGTCATAAAACTTTAGAAATCTGAGAAAATACAGTTAGAATCTCAATTTCTATTCCAAGCCCTCCTAAACTCATATGCTGTTTTCCTATGAGAGAAAAGGAAACCTAAATGGTAAGAATTTTCACAAGACTTCATTTAATTAGATTCCACTAAATATTACTGAAATGTGTTATTATTCTTGAATGTAATGGACTGTATTGATTTTTAAATTGTTTTGGCTGGAAAGAATTTTTTTTGTTGTTTGTTTGTTTGTATTCCTTTGTCTCTTTTCTTTTCTTTCTTTGCTCCTTGTTCTTGTTTTTGGGTTTTGTTGTTGTTTATTGTTTGTTTGGGTTTCTGTTTTGTATTTTGTGATCAGCCAGTAGTGGAACCAAATACTTTCTGTGCTCTTCTGTCTCTCTTTTGTGTCCTCCTCCATCTGTTCCTGGAAAGGTGTGGCTAGAAGTAGCCAACCACGTTAATGTTGAGAAAAATGGTAAAGATTATTTTCCTTCTGATAACCTCTTCCCAGGTGTTTAGCTGCCTCTGTGTATTGGTGGATCCTCAGCAGTTCTCTTGAGTAGTTCTTTTTTTGTTCCTCTCCTTCCGCCCTTCCTCATCTTACTTCCTGCAGTGCACTGGACACTGTGTTAGGGGCCAGGGATTAACGAGGCATGAGTAGGACATAGTTCCTGCTCTCAAGTTGCTCACAGCCTGGTGATGAGAGACTCAAGAAAAGACCCAGTGGCTGCTTCCAGCTTTACCTTCTCACCTGCCCCTGATCAGAAGCAAAGCTTCCCATTTTCCCATTCCTTCTATCCCCCAGGCAGCTGGGAAACAAATGCAAGCTAACTTAACCTTTGAAACTTAACCTTTAAACATGTTCTCATCTCAGACAGCTTTTGCATTTTAACTTGGACCTGCAAAAGTTGGGTGACTGCTAAGGATTGATAAAAGGGAGCCATCTTTTGTGTTAGAGAACCTTCCTCAAAAATCTCTCGATAATGACCAAAATGTATTTATACTAGGGTGGACCTCATCTTCTTGGTCCAGGTTTATACAAATCCATCAGGATTTCAACTCAGAGAAATTCATCACAATAGAATGAATTTACTATTTTTTCATATTTATCATGTACAGTATACACTTTGTATAAAAGAAAAAGAAGCAAAGTTACTATTTATGCCAACACATTTTTATCATAATCACTTTTAGACATATATTGAAATATTGTTTTCTGTACTACAACATATCTTTGTAAAAATTAGAGATGACCTCCAGTTTCAGAAAGCCAATACCTAGCAACTTTCTGACTCTTTCTAGTGTATTCCTGCTACCATTATTTTAAATCCATAATTAATACATGTTTGTTGACATAAGATCACACTATTCATATAAACAACAGGAACAAAAAATAAGAGAAAACAATACATTTTTATTATGTTCTTAGTATTGCAAGACAGCAATTCTTAACATCTGCTTTCAACTTCTTTCTATCCAAATATTTTCATATTTTTCCACAACTGAGATCATAGTGTTCATAGAAGTTTTAAACCATTTTAACTTACCAGTATGTCACAAATATTTAAAGTTCACTGAAGGATTATGCTTACTATCTCTAAAGGTTTCATTTTTAAAATATCTGCATTGCGTGGATGTAGAATTTATTCAAGATTACCTTTTGTTTTTTTGTCTTCTTTCCCCTTCTATTATACGAACACATTCTCTTTTGGCTCCCTAACGACCAGCCTCCAACTTTTTTTTTTTTTTTTTTTCCCCATCCTGTCCCTTCCAAATGGTTAAGTTTTCCCTTCCTTTATCTGCTTGTCTGGAAATTGTGTTCACCCTATGTGACTCAAGTGATAGGCCTTTTTCTCAACAAAGTCTCTGGTTCAGCCTTATCCTCTGCATACCTATCATGCCTTATGTATACTTGCATTGTGGAATTTATCACACACAATATGGAATGGCATTGTCAGAGATCGGACTCGGTAAGGCAGGCTTGTGTGCTAACAGTACATTCTCTTATGGGTCTATGTCAAATGTTCTGGGCAGAGCAGCCTTTGATGGCAAAGACTGGAGAGCTCCTTACTTGTCGTGGAAAACAGAGCATCCTGAAGCAGTGGCCTAAATTCTATAATCTGGCTAAATTCTATAATCTGCATGTGTCCATTGAGCCTCATGTGATAGACTCTGAACCCAGATCATAGCAAGGGTCCAGGCAAGTGCAAATCTGATGGAAGGATTTTGGTTTTTTCCGAAGAGACTCTCTTAGAGGAAGAAATTGCAGCTCCCCAAGAGAAAAGTCATTTATTAGTAGAAAGAGCCTGATTACTGGGATCGAAATGTTAGAAGGAGCAGTGGGGCTGGTGGGCCATGAGCCTTGGCTAACATGGCTGTGCCTGGCCATCTCTCCTATGTGCCGGGAAGCAGATGGCTGTGAAAATAAAATAACTTGTGCCACTAAGGACCTAACGCTTTTGTTCTGGAAACTGCCCTGAAGGGGTGAGTCAGATTCACAGATAAAAGATCACAAGCGGGGGGGCACGTGGGTGGCTCAGTGGGTTAAAGCCTCTGCCTTCATCTCAGGTCATGATCCCAGGGTCCTGGGATCGAGCCCCACATCGGGGTCTCTGCTCAGCGGGGAGCCTGCTTCCTCCTCTCTCTCTATCTGCCTCTACTGTGACCTCTGTCAAATAAAAATATTAAAAAAATAAAAAAAGGTTCACAAGCATGGGTGCAGCCTGTGCTGTGTTGAGGTCCCAGTGCAGTTCGCTCTGGCAGGTGGGAGCAGTGGTGAGACGCGGCTGAAGTCAACTGGACAGAAGGAAGGGGCAGGTGCAAAGCCGGAACAGTGAGAGCCTCCAGAAGAGGGCCCCTCCCACTCCCCCACTCGGGCCACTGACTCCTGGAGGGATCCCAAGTGAAGATGGTTCTTCCTCTCACTTGAGCGGAGGGGTTCAGAATATGGCATTTGGTATGATACACAGATAAACATAAAAAATACATCTTTTTTTTTTAAACTGTTTTAGATATTTTATTTATTCATTTGAAAGAGAGAGAGAGAGCACAAGCAGAGGGAGAGGCAAAAGGAGAGGGAGAAGCAGATTCTCTGCTGAGTAGGGAGCCCGATGCGGGACTCTATCCCATGATCCTGGGATCATGGCCCGAGCTGAAGACAGACGCTTAACTGTCTGAGCCACCCAGGCCCCCATCTTTTTTACCCTTGCCTATTTCTAGCACTTAATTCAGTGTCTTATAGATACGCCTTAAATTCACTTATTTATTGAACCCACAGACCTAATACATATCTGGCATTATTCTAGGTACTAGGACAGAAATGGTCAGCAAAAAACAGTTGTGGTTATTGTCTTGGAACTAAACATTCCTTGAACTGGAATTTAAGCAAACAGATGAACATTTCATTACTTTCCTATCTTTTCATGCAGTCTGTTTTGAATGATAGTATCTTAAGCTTTAATGTCATTTTCATAATACACTCTTTTTTTTTTTTAAGATTTTATTATTTATTTGACAAAGAGAGATCACAAATAGGCAGAGAGGCAGGCAGAGAGAGAGAGAGAGAGGAGGAAGCAGGCTCTCTGCCCAGCAGAGAGCCTGACATGGGACTCGATCCCAGGACCCCGAGATCATGACCTGAGCCGAAGGCTGTGGCTTAACCCACTGAGCCACCCAGGCGCCCCTCATAATACACTCTTAAAAATGTGGAGGAATAAGCAGTTCTAAGACATAGATAACCCAACAGGTTACAAATGATCCTTTTTAGGTGTTGTTAACTAAATTAGTACTCGGCATATACGGTACTTTTCCTAAGTCACTAGGCCCAAGTGACTTGCTCTGGAACCCTAAGCTGTAAGGAAAATGTCTATGTTGCGTATCTACAGCACAACTTATTTGGAACTGTCATCCTAAATCTCTTTATTTTGACCAGACAATTAAGTATAAAATGAAGATGGATAATTATTTTGAACTGGATTCTTTAATAATTGCTATTGATTTCTTAAGGTGTTCAAGATAGAATGCTTCGCCTTGCAAAAGAAGAAAAGTTGAACAAAAGATTGTTTCTAATGTCACTGTAGTGTAAAACTAGTAGATTCGGCTAAAGATGGAGTTTTTCAAAACGAGTGAACTGCAGAGTGTTACTGTTGCCCTCTGTGGACAGATCACAATCGTCCTCCACAGGGCTCCACCCACACAGGAGATGGGGACATGCATGTCGTCCTGGACACAGGCGGCAAATGGGGTTGTCCAGACAGCAGAGACAGCGCGCAGCGGACTGAGCCCTCTCGGGCTCTCATTTGTGCATACCGAATGATTCCAAAGAGTCTCTCTTTGTTTCTCACTTGAGTTCTGATACTTTTAAGTTCTAAAGTCAATGAATTTTCTGTAATCATAATTATAAAATGGACAATAGTTAGAAAATGAACAAAAGCTACTTCTTTTCAAAAGTCTTCACTCCTGAAGGTGGCTTAATCACAAAAGTAGCATGTATAGCATTTCGTATTTTATAAGGAATAGTCACACTTAATTTTTATAGCAACGCCACGAACCCAGTCATATTATCTTCACTTTATAGGTGACAAAACCAGGCCAAAGATATTTGGTAATTTGTCCAATGTGACTAAGACAGAGCAAGAATTTTTTAGTAATCAGAAACACATTAAAAAAAAAAAAACACCACTTATTTTACTCCCACATTGGGCAAAATGTGATATACTTCTGGGTGGTTTGGGGATATGCCTGTGACATGAATGGCATGACTTCTGTGCACTAAGACTCTATTTGAATAGAGGTAAAGAAACTACTATGTCAGACATAGAGCATCATATTAACAGTGCAAAATAATACAGTGCAAGTTGTACGCATCACTTCGGAGGTCTCATCAAGTAGTGCCATAGCTCACTAATGTTAATGCTATTAATACTAGAGATACCGATTTCTCAAAGTGCAGGAAAGGTGTGGGCTGATCACCTTTGAGTCACTAGAATTTTATCATAACATAATAGCAGAGGAACCAGAAAAAGGAAGAAGGCTGTCTCTGAGCACTAGAAGGGTTTCGTGGAGAGGCTTTTTCCTTTATCATTTCTAATTTCATCATTATGATATGAAAAGGACAAGAAATTCAACACCACTAAAAGGCAGAGAGAGGGAAGAGAGAGAGAAGGGGAAGAGACAGAGAGGGAAATAGACTCCTCGCTAGAGAGAACAAATTGATGGTTAACAGAGGGGGACGTGGGTGGGGGGTGGATGAAATGAGTTAAGGGGGTGAAGGCGTGTCCTTGTCACGATGAGCATGGGTTAGGTTTGGAAGTGTTGAATCACTGTATTGTACACCTCACACTGATATTACTCTGTTACGTTGTTCACTATACTGGCATTAGAAAATTTTTCTTAAACCACTCAAGTTTTACTAAGGAGATGATGTTTTCCATATGAAAAATCCATGTGCGTGTGTGTGTGTGTGTATCTTTTAAATAAGTATGAAAGTTATATAAATACATCAGATATTAAGGCAGAATCTTTCCCAGTGTACAGTTATGAAGCCAGGGTAAAAAGACGAACTCCGTGTACCATGCCTTCTATCCTCCCTCAGAAGGAGCTTGGAATAAATAATCTAAGGGTGCATTTTCCCTTCGAGGAAAACCTTGAAGAAAGAGAGAATGTAATAGCTCACTTCCATGTAATGCAAAGTGATACTTCTTCAAATAGAGGTTTTAATTTACAGCAGACCTATAGCATCTATTTCCCGCAGGTATAACACTGACCTACACCGAGAGGCTCTGAGATATCTACTAATTAGGGACTAAAGTTTTTGAAGAGAAAAAGATTAGTGAAGAAAAAAGTTACCTACATCTTTCAAGCCCTGGGGCAGCTCCCGTGTACATGGACAGTGATGAGTTACACAGGCCAAAGTGTCTTTGCTTGCCGTTCTTAGGGAAATAATGGAAGTGAGTTTTGCTGCGATAAATTTATTTGCATTTAGACTTTCTTCTTCACAACTTCAGTTGAAAGAAATCCTCATGAAGGTTTTAACAAGGAAGCATGTTTACATTTAGACAGTTGATGTGTGACATTTTTTTCTTTCCTTTATTTTTGTAGAGAACCATCGCACAGACTGATATTGCTTACAAGGTCAGTTGATTGATTCATTCTTCAGATATTTTGTCCAGATTCTAGCTGGTAAGCCCCAGGGTAAGAATTTGTTCAAGTAAAACAGGAATTTCTCTAAGCCAACATTTGAAACAATTATTTGCTTGAATCCCACCGGTATTCTGAATTACAACCGTAGAAATGAGATATTTTGGATGATGTCATTGTATCAGTATTTTAAAAGTTTTTGAAACGTTAATGTTTTCAACAAGCATCACCTTTTTAATTAATCTTAAGATTCCATGGTATTTTACATTATTTACAACCACTAGGTTGTCTTTAAAAAATGCTGGCACTATGTTAAGTGAAAGTCAGCAGAGAAACTCAATCAGACCTTCCCACTTGAGTTAGTCTGCGTGTGAGTTCTCCCAGGCCCCTTCACTACTTCATCTTTTGGTTTTCTTCATGTGCCTAGTGACATAAATCAAACTCCTTTTCTAAGCCATGACATTTGGAAGGACATATGAGATATACTATTTGTAAAAGAATTCTGAAAAAGATGAACCCTTCATATATAAGTGATATAATTATGAGATATTCAGTTCAGCTGTTGGTATTAACCAGACTGTAATATGTAATGTTATTGATGCTATCAATATTAGGTATTTATTTAAAACTAAAAATATACTTAGAGTATGGAGGTCCCAAGAAACAAAATGGCATAGTCCAAAATGCATAGACCTCATGTCAGGGAGAATATGGTTGAAATCCTGGTTGCTAATTACTAGTGGAGTGATCTCAAACAAACTATCTTCTCCAAGCCTCAGTTTGGGAAGGAAGTCGGGTCCACTGTTGGCCATAATAGATTTTGACTACTCCCAGGGATAGGTACTTTTAGGAAGTTGGTTAATGTATGAGCACAGCAGTTATTTAACTAATATCAGGTAATGTTTGTTTCTTAAAAACAAACAAACAAACAAACTATGACTATTACAGTAATCTGAAAGAATTTATGCACCTCAATGTATTTGAAATAACTAGGAGTGCAGTAATATATGGCTTTTATTTTCCCTAAGAAAAAATTTTAGGGTTTTAAATTCCCTCAGAAAGATTTGAAGGATTAAATATCCAGATATTAGCCGAATTGCAAAGTTTTAAAAAATAAGATATTTAGCCAGACAAAGGAGTACAGGATTGCCACAGAGGAATGGCTGTAATGTTTTCCTGGAGGTGAATTAAACTGTTTCTGGTGTTCCATACTAATTTGTACACAGAATACATTTTCAGTCCTTGAGATTTTTAGGATAAGGGTTTTTATGTATTTACTCTTTACATAAATGAGAATTATATGCTACATTAAATTATTATTGACTGTCATTAGTTTATGGTGAGTAGCTGGTCTGACTCATTCGTCACTGGCTAACTTTAATAAGTTTTTCTTAAATTATTAAATTTATTATTAAACTTCTGTAAAAAATGTTAAGTGATGTATTTTTTCATTGTTAGGTTTCTGAAGAAATGAGGCAAAAATCTCTTTCTGATAATAAAAGTGATCTCGTGTGTTATGTACCAGTGTCATAAAGGTGGTAGAATTCTTACATATTTTTATTATTTTTGAATATTTTGGGCCTTTAAAAAATTTCATTTCTATACTCTTGATTTAAAACTCAGAGTCAAAAATAATGACCTGTATTATTGAATGTCGTTACATTCTTAGAAATGGAACAAAAGTCATGCATCTTCATCACTTTAGAATAAGGCATTTGGGGATTCTCAGTTGTCCTGACTATTTGGAGATTATTTATTTTTGAAGAGGCTCACTGAAGCTCTATGCTAGGTTTTGTGAAATATGAAACAAACATTTAGTGCAGTTTTAAAAATAGATTTTTAGAAAAAGGGACTCAGCTGTGAAAGCTAGTTCTAATGGATAAGCATTCCCATAGTAATTTTGGTGATTGTAGATGAAGTTTAAAAAAAGAATGTAGAAAACTAATTTTGGGGTGGGGAATCACTTTATACACTTATTCAATGTGTCCATATAAGATAATGAATAATAGAGGTAATGGAAATATCAAATGTAATCTTAGGTTGTTCATTGGGTACAGAGAAAAATTTTAGCATTTATATAGGAATTATAACAACAATGGACTCAGTTAAAGATGAAAGGATTTCCCTTGAATTGGTAATAAAGAATATAATGCTGCATCTACTTTTTGAAGGCTTGGAGTTAGTTACTGTCAAAGGCTCAGTGATTCAAGCAAACAGTGGAGAAATGGCATTTTGGTCCATAGCTCTTTCTGAGAAAATGCAATAGATACTGTTTTACTGATGCTTTCTTAAAATGTGATATCATTCCACGGATATGCTTTTTGTAGGAAGTAATGATTTATACTGGAAATGAGCGGACCCAAAAAGAAGATCTTCATGACTCGAAAGATGAATTCTCTGAATAGATGCTATGCAATATTTTTAATGAAAAAGGAGCCATCATCTTGCTGATCAGATTCAGGGTAAAGATGTAGCTAACATAAATTCACAGGGGAAGCTGAGTTAAAGCAAGCACGTTTCTGGGGGTTGGCATTGCAAGGTTGTTTTCTTCCCTATTGGGCAACCAGAAAGAGGGTTTACTTCCAACTATGACTCTGGAGGACATTTCTTACAAAAAGAAATCGAAACATGCCTGGAAATCTTAAAGAGAATTAGACAACTTGACCTTTTCTTTTTCTCCATTTATTTATTTATTTTTTTGGTTTGTTTTGTTTCTTTTTTTGTTGTTGTTTTTGTTTTTAATCAGCTTTAATATTGTGGGCATATTCTCTGGGCTATTCATGTACTAGACACTTTAAACTATCTCTTGAAAGGATGTTAAATGAGAGTAAATAATACACAGCAGTCAGGACTCTGGATTATTTTTACTGTGGTAAAAGGCTAAAGTTAAAAATCCCCAATCATCCTTTCAATAGTGAATTGTTGATACACTCTTAAATTTGGCTACAGAAAATTAATACTTGCTGTTAAAGTTAAGTTCAAATAGCAACGAAATAATCGATGTTAAACTTAGAGATACCTAAGTTCAAGTTGAGGACCATTAATATTAGAGTCCAATCAACCCAGGAATAAACCCACAATTATATGCTCAATTAATCTTTGACAAAGCAGGAAAGAATACCTGATGGGAAAGAGGCAGTCTCTTCAATGAGTGGTGTTGGGAAAACTGGACAGCAACGTGCAAAAGAATGAGACTGGACCACTTTATTATACCATATACAAAAATAAATTCTAAATGGATTAAAGATCTAGATGTGAGACCTGAAACCATAAAAATTCCAGAAGCACAGATAGTAACTTCTTTGACATCAGTCATAGCAGCTTCTTTCTAGATATGCCTCCCAAGGCAGGGGAAACAAAGGCAAAAATTAACTATGAGACTACATCAAAATAAATACTTTCTGCACAATCAACAAAATTAAAAGAAGTTATCTGCAAATGACATATCTGATAGAGAGTATGCAAAACATATGTCAATATTTAAAAGCTAAATATTTAAAAGATGGTGACTTACAAAACTGAGCACCCAAAAAACAAATAATCCAATTAAAAATGTGCAGAAAAGATGAGCCGACAGTTCTCCAAAGAAGACATCCAGATGGCCAACAGACACCCCTCATCATCAGGGAAATGTAAATCAAAACTATAATGAGCTGTCATCTCACACCTGTCAGAATGGCTAACATCAACAAAAACAACAGGTGTTGGCAAGGGTATGGGAAAAAAAGAACAATTATGCACTGTTGGTGGGAAGGCAAACTGGTGAAGCCACCATGGAGAACAGTATGGAGGTTCCTCAAAAAGTTAAAAATTCAACTACCACATTACTGGGTATTTACCCCAAAATACAAGAACACTAATTCAAATGGTAACATGCACTATTATGTTTATAGTGCATTATTTACAATAGTTAAGAGAAGGAAGCAATATAAGTGTCCAGTGATTAATGAATGAATGGATAAGGAAGATGTGGAATATACACAATGGAATATTACTCAGCCATAAAAAATGAAGTCTTGCCATTTGCAATGACATGGATGGAGCTAGAGAATATAATGCTAAGTGAAGTCAGTCAGGAAAAGACAAATACCATATGATTTTACTCATATATAGAATTTAAGAAACAGAACAAACAAGCAAAGGAAAAAATAAGAGAGAGACAGATCAAGGAACAAATTAATTATAAAGAACAAACTGATGGGGGTTAGAGGGGAGAGGGGTGGGGGAATGGACGAAATAGGTGATGAGGATGAAGGAATACATTTGATGAATCATTATGC
Organism: Mustela lutreola; assembly: GCF_030435805.1. Classification (NCBI taxonomy): domain Eukaryota; kingdom Metazoa; phylum Chordata; class Mammalia; order Carnivora; family Mustelidae; genus Mustela; species Mustela lutreola. Next base: position 37,399,574 of record NC_081294.1, read on the forward strand.
TGTACTTGGGAAACTAATATAATAATGTATCTTAAATAACTGAAATTAAAATAAAACTTAGGAAAAAATAGAGTCAAATCACCTTTTTCTAAAATAAATGAACATTGTTTTAATGAATATGCCTATTTTATAAAAGTAACTGATCCAGAAAAAGTGAACGATGCATATGTGCTTTTCTAATCATTTTAATTGAATTTTAAACTATTTTAATTCACTAATGGAAAGAGACAAGGTGGCATATTGGCATGTTTTGTCTTTCTAGTTAACAGAGCAATTTCCAATAAAATTATTAAAGCAAACTTTAATTATTTTTGAAAAATATATTGTTACAAAATAATCTTAGTCGTCATACACTGAACTTAAAATTGAAGTTTGTTTTTATAAAAAATCCAGACCTTCACATTTCAGAATGACAAGAGGTGACCAGGTCCGGTAAATGACTATCATTTATGAGAGATGACTTGAGGATGTAAACCTTTAAATCTAAGTCAGGCATAAAAAATATTTTGATATATAAACTGGTTCATTTTTTTTTTTACTTCAATTTTCAGAAATTAAAGACATCACTGCAAAGAGTAAAAAGCATTTTGAGTATACAAATAAAGATAGAAAAAGACAAGCTAACAACAGGGTGCATAAAAATCTACTTACACACACAGAGGCACACAAATCTCTTTGACTAGTTATTTAGGTAGCTGAGGCTTACTCGTTCATTTTTTAACCTAACAATAAACATTAGCTTCAGGGACTATTATATTCAGGGACCTTCCCCTCAGGCTGCTAGTTGTGACACGGTTATTAAACTAAACCCATTTGTTCTTTTTAGAAGAGCTTCTAAATATCTGTGAGTGCTGGTTAAGTACTTTCCAAGTGTAAGTGAGGCACGTCAAAAGACAGTGGTAGAACTAAGAGGGACAAAGGTTAGTATCTAACTTAAGGTAACTAAGCTAGTATATATTTTTAGCTCAATAAGTACTTTGACCTTCACTTTACAATAGCTTACATATTTTTACCTAGAGAATAAGCTCATTCTGCATGCATATAATCTTGCCCCCGTGGATAAACTAGTCTTGTGCATAAATGATTCCTACACTGCATTAGTTTTAAGAGTTCAAATGGCCAGAGAAATTAACAGTGCTGTTAGTACTAAGTTACGCATTTAAACGTGACACCTTTGTCCTTGGCTATCATTTCCCAACGAGGTTATCATGGAAACTTTTTCATTTGAAAGAATTATATTTCTATCAGCTAAAGTAGCTACAACACAGTGTGAGCTGACATGCAACTCTGGGTCCTTCCATTCCTCCCTTCCTTCCTTTCTTTTTCTCCACCCCCCCCCCCCCTTTTGGAGTTCTCCTAAAAGATTTTAGCTATCTGTCATCAGGCACAAGTTTAGATTCTACCCAGCCAAAGCAGCTTGGAATGTGTTGGTGAAGAGGACACTCCAGACAGGACAATATGCTTGTCCACGGGGTGAGCGTGAAGAAGAATGCTAAGAGGCTGTAGTGGGATTGCTTTGGCTGGTGTGAGCCTTGGAAGGGAGAGTGGAGTCACTGGGAACGAATCCTGGTGCTGAAAGGGTGCACTTCAACCTTTCAGTTTGTACACAAGCCTCAGAGCAACAGCACTCTCTGGCAATTGGCCTTCTTATGCCTAATTTCCAACCCACAAGTAGGAGTGAGGTTGTTGAGGATATCCTCACCTTAGAGTTATTCACTTTGCATAATGACTCTACTTAGCACATTAGGAGGGAGTGCTGATGTCTAAGTGCCCATCTGCTTCCATAGTCGTTACTGTGCACCCTTCAATTAAGCAGTCCAGATACGAGTTCTTTCAAGATAAACTGAAAGTGATTATGGTGGTGGCTACACGACTGTGTGTGTAGATTTGTCAAAACTCATCTAACACTTAAAATAGGGGAATTTTATTGTATGTAAATTATACCTCAATAGACTAGATTAAAAAAAAAAGTTTAGGAATCTGAAAGTGTGAAGAACTGTTAGATAAAATAAGAAAGCTGCTGTCAACAGGGACATGGTAATTTCTGCTATTGTTACAGAAATAAACTTTTCTGAGTGCAGACTACATTAACCATTTGCAAGAAATAACAAAACCAGCCCATTATTGATGTATTTTATAATAATTTTGTAAAACAACATGGCTCCCTTTGTTGTCGTGGATTGTCTGGTGCACAGCACATAGTAGATACTCAATAAATACCAGTGGAATTGTTGATATCTGAATCGATGTTATGTAAGTCTCAGGTGTTTTGAACAATTCAGGGAAGCATGCTGAAGGAAAGATTATGTCTTGATTCATGAATAAGCCTTTGCCGATTTGTTTGCCTTCACAAAACATTTATTTTAAGTCATTTAAATGATGAAAACTAAAGAGGAAAAACAAGGTAGTTAAAAGGAATAGGTGGATCTCCTCTTTAGTGGAGGGAACAGGGTGGATTACAACATTTGGAGGAAAATATTTTGGGGGCGTGTGTTTGAGGCTGTTCTACTCATTTTGCAGCTCAAAGCAATAGTTAGGTTTGGCAATCAGCTGAGTACCTGACAATTCAAAACACAGGCCTGGATACTATGCATATGAGGAAAGCAACGCCTTTTGCCTTCTGCACTATGTTTAGCTCTCACTTAAACACAGTGTTGGGAAGGACTGGAGCCATCCATTTGAAATGTTATGTTTGAAACCCTGCACCAATGGAGCTAAATATTTAAAAGACTTAACTGACAGTATTTCTGAAAATATTTTCAAATTAAGCCTTGTGCCCAGAATGTTTCCAAACCGATGTTACTTACAATATATTTATCTTGTTTTCTTATAATGAACTCTTATTTTTTTTTTTTTTTTTTTTTTTCTTATTTAAAAAAGTTAAATCACTTTACTTAATTGTTATGTGAAAGCCATGTAGACAGAAAGGAAGGGAATGAGAATAGATAAGAATTGTACTCGTGGCAAGCCCTCCATGGCTTCAAATTTGGACTTACTGTTCTCTCCTACTAATTATGTTAACTTTCATCAAAGACTCATTTCATTTCTACAGTTTTCTCCATTATGCTATAAGCTGCTTCATGGCTCTCTGCACCACCCACAATATATAGCACATAATATGATGCTCATTGGATATTTCTGAAATGACTGAATGCATCTATTAACAAATAAACATATGCATATGTACAAATACTCTGGTTCAACACATCAACTCTTTCCATTTTCTCGTTTATCTTTGTGTTACTAGAACCCTCTAAGTTTACATTGAGCACACGACTTTTCACATAGTTTCCATTTCTCAAATTTTTCTTGCAGCTAATTTTGACCATAATAATAAATTCAGGTCACTCTGCTTTACAGAAAAGATGTCTGCAAAGTTTGATATTTCCAACTGTAGACAAACCATTGACCTTGGGTTTCAGCTTTTTTCTCATGAACTGGATCTCTAACTTGAGTGTGAGTCAGCTCCAAACATGCAGAGGAGGATTATGTTCTATAAAATGACAGAACATGAAGATGGAAGGAATATGAACCCTTGCATGACAACTTACAATGATCTTTAACCTGGACCATGCAAGTTGGGACAAGAAAGAGAAGTAAGCATCTCATTTGTTTAAATTATTTTATTTGGGATTCTTTGTTGTAGCAGCTTCACCTACATACTAACTAGGATATATAATTTATTAGTATGTATGGGTGACTATGTAATATGTACATGTAATTATATGCCTATGAATTGAGTTAAAAGAGAAAGAAAAAAAACTATCTATACAACCTTCCTTAAAAAAAAAACCAAAACCCCCCTCCTTTGTTATTACTTACTTCACACATGAATACATAATGCTTACATAATAATTTGGTACTTTCTAGACTTAAAAATAGAACACCGTGTAAGAAAGAGTTGAAAGTCAATTCCTTGACTTTGAATTTGTGACTTAATCTTTCTGGGCTTCATTTTCAAAATCTGTGCTTTGAGCTCTAAAATTTTGTTTATCTTTGAAATTCTATGAATTCTTCTTAATATAAAGTAAAAAACTTTTTTAAGAACTCCAATGAAATAACTTCTCAATGATCCTAGACACAGCTGAAGCATTTCCAAACTTCACCGGAGGACTCATTGGAAAGAACTGCATGATTACTTAGAGTATTTCCTCTGTGGTCAATCATGGACATGCAACCCCTATTCCATTATTTAGAAAGATGAATAAGAAGATTCCTAATGGTTATGTTAACAAGGTTTTTGCCTTTGCGATTTTTTTTTGGATTTCCATCTATCTGTAAGACCAACCCAAGAGAACTTACAGTAGTATAGATGTAAGAAAGGCAGGAATTAAGCTCTTCACTATTCTCATCTACATTTTGCTACTTGAAAATGTTCACATCTGGATTGAGAATATTTATTATACTAGTGAAAGTACCAAAGATTTACATTCTTTGTTTTTAGTTCACTTAATATTTTTCATTCCAAAATTATTATAAATATTTATAAATTTATAAAATTTATAATTTTATCCAAGGCCATTGTGGCATTTCAGTGGGTAATGCAAAGAGATTTCAGACATGCTTTCTATCTTTAAGGTATCTGCAGACATGAGAAAATAGAATACATACGAACCCACAAACATACAGATAAAAATGGAAGATCATATTACAGATCTTTTTACTTGAGGAGCTCAGATCTGAGAGAGATACAAGTGACATGGAGGAGTTTGTGGTCTAATAGTCAACATGGATTTGAAATGGACCTTGTGGTGTGAATAGGCCCTAACCAAGAGCCCTACAGTGTGGAACTAAGTATGGACAAGGTGGGGATGGTTACATCATATTTGCAAAGCCAGAAATAACCTGGTTTAATTGAAGAAGTCAGCTTGAGTAGGGCATATGTGAAAGATAGGCTTTGGGGATCATTTTGGGCTATATCAATTTAGTTCTGGAAATGAATTTAAAAAGTATGGATTTTACTTTTTTTTTTTTTTAAAGATCTTATTTATTTAATTATTTGACAGAGAGAGACACAGCTAGAGAGAGAACACAAGCAGGGGAGTGGGAGAGAGAGAAGCAGGCTCCCTGCAGATCAGGGAGCCCAGTCTGGGGCTCGATCCCAAGACTCTGGGATCTTGACCTGAGCCAAAGGCAGATGCTTAAAGACTGAGCCACCAGATGCCCATGATTTTGCTTAATTTTTTTAAAGAAGGAAAAATACATGAAAATCAGCTTCTTAGGAAGATTATTTTCAGACCATTATGTTAAAAGGATTAGAGAAGTCAAACTGAAGCCCAAGAATTAAACTGAGCAAAAATTGCAGTCACTTAGACAAGAGAAGTAATTTTAATCTAGAAGAAGTGGCAGAATGCATGACTTTGAGAACCCTATTCTGTTGACAAAAATTTTGAACTTCTTCCTTCCTTCAGTTTGTCCTTCCTTCCTTCTTTCCTTCTTTTTCCTTCCTCCCTCCTTCCTTCCTTCCCTCCTTCCTTTCTGTTTCTTCCAGGACAACTTTTTCTTCAGTCCTTTCACTGTTAATTCTGAATCCATCATAAGTCTTTCACATTGAGAATTCTTATTTAATTAGTCATACCAGTAAAAGTAGTAGTCGTCGCTATCATTTGATAATAACTTTTGTTTGATCACTTACATGTGCCATGTGCCATCTTTTTTTTAAAAATTTATTTATCAGAGAGAGAGAGAGGGAGAGAGCGAGCACAGGCAGACAGAATGGCAGGCAGAGGCAGAGGGAGAAGCAGGCTCCCTGCTGAGCAAGGAGCCCGATGTGGGACTCGATCCCAGGACGCTGGGATCATGACCTGAGCCGAAGGCAGCTGCCCAACCAACTGAGCCACCCAGCCGTCCCGCCATGTTCCATCTTAAGCAATTTACATGTAGTACCAAATGTAAATTGCATGATAAAACATATGAAATTGCCATTTTTACAGGTTTAAAATTATTGGAGAGTAGCAGTTTCCTATGGCTCACTTAATTCTCACACAACCATATGAGTTAGTTACTATTATTATTTTCATTTCCGTTCAAGGAAATGGAGATATACAATGTAAAATTTGTGTAATGTTGTAAAACTAGTATGTGGCAGAGCTAGGATTCAAACATAAGCAGTATTACTCCAGAGCTTGTGGTCTAAACCACTTGTTATCTGCTTACACTATATGCTTATATAATCCTCCCAACAATCTTAGGAAATACATTCTTATTTTACAGATGAGAAGAACGAGACCACAAAAGAGTAACTTGCCCATGTTATCCACATTAAAAAAAAAAGAAAAAAGAAAAAGTTCAAAATTTGAACCTCGTTCTGTCTGACCCTAGAATGTTAATGTTCAACCTCTTTATGAGGAGACAGGAGGCAAGATGAAGTCCCTGTTGACTCCCTATTGATACTTTTAAGAGATTATTCTAAACCCTTCATATTATTCTACTTTCCTGCTTAATTTATGAATTTTGTCAATAACTCAAAATCTTTTACATCTGTAATCTTTCTTGATAATGAAACTTGCTATCATTCTTTTTTGTGTTAACTAAACACTGCTTTTGACTTTAAACTAACATCAATTCTTTTTTTTTCCCCCCTAAATATTTTATTTATTTATTTATTTGACAGACAGAAATCACAAGTAGGCAGAGAGGCAGGCAGAGAGAGAGGAGGAAGCAGGCTCCCTGTTGAGCAGACAGCCCGATGTGGGACTCGATCCCAGGATCCTGGGATCATGACATCAATTATTTAATCACGTTTTATTTTACTTGTCTCTTGGTTCCTTTCTTGTTTCACTTTATATCCAAATCATAATGGATGCTATAGTTATTTCATATCTACCTTACTTATAATTTTTAATTTCCTCACCCATTGACACATGTGTTTCAGTTTGCCAGTGAATCCCCACCCTGGCTCAACCAAACTATCAATTTTCTCTAATTCTGTTCTCAAGCAATTTGAATATAGCTGGAGAAAATTACAGAACCATGTGGATTGACTTCAATATAAATATATGATTTACAATCTAAGTTGGACCCTTCATACTACACAGTAATCATTTTTTTAAAAAGTCATTTAACTTATCTCATTTGTATTCAAATTTCCAAAAACACATTGAAGTTGGCTTAAGTAATTTCTTCTCTTCTCAAATTGCCAATTCTTTTTCCATTCTTTTCAGTGTCAGTGTCTAATTCAGTGAAAAATGAAAACTTTATATTTGTTCAGTCTTAGGATCATGCTTGTTTACCCCTTTTTCCAACCTAATAATATTTCCTCAAAAGGTTTTCCCATCTTCCCCTCCCTGCAAAGATAACCCTTCTCCCAAAGTTTCATCCTCTCCTAGGACTTCGAGCATTAGATTATCCTTTCTTTTTTGAATCATCAACTCCCACTCATTTTTCACAAATCTCTTGTGGCTACTTAAAAACATACTCAAGGCTTCAGGCACTCCTTCCTAAAAAGAAAAACAAATCAGTCCTCGATCAGGATTCCATAATGACTTCTATGACTCAAGTTGCCAGCTCTGCCTCAGAGCCGTAAAGTGTTTTCCAATTTATTCCTGACCCACATTTCTTAGCTCTTCTCACAAAATGCTTCCTAGGTTTCAAATATTTCCCATCCCTTATCTGGTGCTCTGCTCTATTTGCAGCCTCATTTTGCTCTGGTCCCTTGTACCATGAACTCAGCTTTGCTTCAACTAAATCTATGGTGTGTGTGTGTGTGTGCGTATGTATGTGTGTGTGTATGTATGTATGTGTGTGCGTATGTATGTGTGTGTGTGTGTATGTGTGTGTTTGTGTGGGTGTTTAGACTCCTTACTGGAGAACTGACCCAGCCATATGAATGGAACACAGATAAATCTTTGACTACCTTCCACCCTAACTCCTTTCTAAATGAAGCTCTCAAATCCACCCTAAGTGTGATCTGCCTGGGTTGCCTACTCTTAGTCCATCTTTGATGTTTTATTCTCTTGCAATCTAGTTTTCCTACCATTATCAATGAACTTCCAGTTGAATTCCCAAATCAAGTTCTCCCATTTAATTTCTTTCTTCTCTTCCTGCTCTGTAGTCAAGCCATCCTCCAACATTTTTCTTTTCTGGATTCTTTGATAATTCTCTCATTTGTTACTCAATACTGTAAAAAATTGGAGCATGTTTTATATTTTGGGCAACAAACTAGATTCCAGGGATGCAGAGTTGAACCAGGTACATTTCTTGTCCTCAAGAAACCCTGTTCTAATGAGGGAGAGAGCTAGGAAAGTGAGCATTACAAATAACGTATTGCTATAATAGGGCATGAAGAGTCCTAAAGTGAATATGGTAATACATAAAGGATGAAAGGACAGTTTTTTGGGTTGAGAAGGCTTCTTATATTTCTTCTTTCATCCACATCCACTAATTTATCTTCTCTTTCTGCTAGTTAAATATCAGCACTCTCCGAAGTTACCTTTTCAACTTTATGCCCCCTTCTTTCCTAACACTACCTTATCTTTTCTTTTTAAATATCATCCATGTGCCTATGTTACCTCACTTTAATGTCTAATTCAATATTAGTAACTTACTTCTATCTGACAAGTTCAAGACCTTTTGTTGCCTCTTGCAATCTTTTCAGTATCTTAAAAATATACTTATTGATTGCCTATAAAATATGTTTTTCCTCCTGACATGCTTTCCCTGGATAATAATAGCCTTATCTATTCAATCCCAAAGTTACCGACCTCATATTCATCTGGAATACCACACGTTGTTTATGTATTTGGATCCCCAATTAGGTAATGTATTATTTAAATACAGATTCCCTTCATGTTTGATTGAACTCTGATTGGAGTATTCAGGGCTTAATGATGTTTATAAATGACTATATAAAAATGAGGAAACACATCAAGAATTGTCAACAACATATTAGAAATCCCAGATGAGATTTAGGTTTGAGTCTTTGTAATGGAGGAAAAGTCATGTCATCAATATTGACTGAGGGAAAGGCGGAATATTATTTTTAGGTTTGATATATTGGTGAGGTTTGCAGGTAGAGAGATTCATGTTGTATTTGGAAATACTGTTCTGGAATTGCAAAGAAGTTTAAGAACAATCACTGAAGAAAAGGATGGGAATGGCACCTTTAGAACTTGTATGCAAGGAAATAGAAAAGGGTAAATGGCTCAAAATTTTAAAAAATGATTAATAGCAACATTTTGGTACATAGAGACTTTTGGAGGGATTTTACATATCTAGTGTTCGGAGTCAAAGTTGACTATCCAAATGAGAAAGGCCCTGAAAGTTTGTTTAAACAACTCAAGAGAAGCAAAGAGACAACTGTTGAACTGGAATAGTGTCTTGTCACAAAAATCAGAGCTGATAGGAGAATGACTAATCTGACTAATCTGGCAAATCATAGTGATGTCCCCTCCTGACTGTTATGTATAACAGCTAAGACAATAGGCTTTGGTAAGGAGATAATCAACCACATTGAAAGAAATTAAAGCTCAATGGATGAGGTGGAAAAGAAACACCAACTGAATGTCCATTTGATTGAGTGGTCTTGTAGAACAAAATTACAGTAGAATGATAGGGGTAAGGGTTAGGTAACAGGTGGTTAGGGAGAGAACAATGCTGGAAGTAGTCAACGTAGAGCACAGAATTTTTGCAGAAAATTTTGCAGAATATGGAGGGAGAATACAAGATATTACCTTGAACAGTAACAATGTCAAATATTTTAATTTTATTTTAACTTCTTTTGTTTCTTTCCTTTTTCTTTCCCCCTTTTCTTTCTTTACTTTTATTTAGTGGGTAGAAAAGGGAATCCTACTGTGTTCACAGGTAGATAGAAAGTAAGGAAGAGAAAGGTGAAAAGAGGTAGCTGAGCAGGAACCAAATATTAGTGAGTAGCTATCTTGGAAGGTGCTGTTGGGTTAAAAGTAGCCCAGTTGGTGTTGGGTAAGTCTATTCATAGTGCCAGGCTGCAAATAATTCTTTCTTGAGGGCATAATGCTACCTTGGTGACCTGAGTCTGGGATTCTAAGGTGATTTTTTTTCTTACACGGGGGATGTTCAAACATGTAAGAGACCTAATCCTACTGCTGAACTTTACATATCTTACTTTGTGGTTTTAAGGAAAACGAGCCAAGGCAATGAATAATAATATGGGTTTCACAGTTTGGATGCTGGCTATGCACATAAACATGTTTGCAATTTTGACAATTTTATCATTTATTTGCTAACAATTTGTTTTGGGAATACGAAGTTAATATTTGCTCAGGGGCAAACCATTGGGATTTTATTAAGTGTAATAAAATAATTAAAATCTTCTGCAGAAATCGAAAGAATTACATTTATATTTTATTGTGAATTGCCCTTTTAAATACTAATTCATTGATGCTAATATTATCTATCAGCTTTTCCATGTGAAAACCCTCTTAAAAAACAGAGAATTGACTGATAGTATGTTTTCTTGTATTGGCAGCATTCCTGAATTTGAGTTTAGGAGAAAGTTTTTAAAAATTCTTTAGTCAACATACATTTGTATGTCTCCCCCACCCCCGAGGATTTCACAAATTCATTCTAGGATTTACATTTATTTAAAAATACCCCTTGTTAAGTTATAATTTCATTGAATTTTTAACTGATTCCCCCAAGTACAATATATTTGAGTTCAGGCATCTTCAAACCTATAAAATGTTTATGATTGATTTAAGCAGTTTCCCATAAAAAGTTAACATAATGATACCAAATAATGATTCACATCCTCAAATTTGGTTATAAATGAAGAAATTACAAGTTTTTCATTACTTAGAAATATGTGCATTTCTGACCCAGAAAAATGCCTGAACTTTGTACAAACATTCAATTCTTAAATAAAAGTAGTTTTTTCTTGGTACTGTCATCATTTGTAAAGAGATTAATAGAAGCTGACAACATGTGCCATTTATGTGTCAGGCTGGTTAGCAGAATCTTTTGATACGCAGAATTATTTGTCAGGTAATACATTCCTAGTATGCTCTTCACCTTTAAGTGGATCTATCCAGTTTGGTTCTTTCCTACCTGTTTCTCCCAACAGTGCTCTAACATAGTCCAGCCCCAAGAATTTTGTATTCCTCTTATTCTCCTTTCTAAATACACTGAATAAATCCTACTTCTTTTTAAAAGACTTGTTTATTTACTTTAGAGAGAAACTTAATTATGCAGACTCCACACAGAGCAAGCCACCTGAGCTGGGGTTCGATCTCATGACCCTGGGACCACAACCTGGGCTGCAACCAGGAGTTGGTCACTTAACCAGCTCCGCCACCCAGGATTTCCTGAACAGATCCTCTTTTTCAAATACCTGTTAATCCTTTCGCTACAGTGACACAGCCAAAATGAGATAAGAGATGCCACAAAGGACAGATTCCAGTCTCCACTGTGAATATTTGGGTAGTTAACCTCAGTCACTTGTATCATTCTTTTAGATTGGTATTTCCTCTTATTTCAGTGGAAATATTATATATATATTTAGTATCAAATGTATAATATATAATGTAATATTGAAAATTTAAAAGCTAACTTACCACAGACATTTTACCGATGTCAGCTTCCAATTTTGTACGGGTAACTGAACCAAGATGGTTTAAAAGCTCAACATTTGACCAACTAAACAAATCTAACAAATCAGCAAACGGAAAACAGAAAGATGGATTTCTTTTCACTGATTCCAGTTTTCTCATTTGTTGTATGTTCATTGTCTTGAAGGTTTTTATGATTGTGCCATTTTCTTAGGAGAAGTAGAAGGTAAATCCATGAATCGAAAAGTAATTTCTTCAGATACATTGCTTTTTTATTCTTTTTTGGTGTGTTCTCAGCGAATCCAATCCTTGTTTTCTGAGATTTGTAAGAGTTAATGCAATAGTTCCTGCTCATCATGAATATCACTGCACTGATATTTTGATGAAGTGCAAAATTAATATTTTAGTGGTTTTTAGAAGCCTATACTGAGTGAGATAAGAAGTCAGAGCAGAAAACCCATTTTTAGATTCTATTTCTTTGGTATAACTGCTTATTTGGAGAACTGTGTTTCTAATATTCTAATTCTAATTTATATACCCAAAGCATTGTTTCTTTTGTTACTTTTTTTTTTTTTTTGAAAATGGATAGGTCATTTCCTATTTGGGAATGACTGCCTCTTAATATTTCTGTAACGATTTGTCATGCAATGTTTTTTTTTTTTGATCGAGTAAAACTAAATTGTACTTATATTATTTCAATCCCATAAATTTCTAAAGCAGTTAGGGTACAAACTTTTGTATGAAAGAAAAGCAGATTTTCTGTGTAGGATAATATTGCAATTTTTAGAGTAGTTCAGAAAATTCAGAGGAAAAATAAAACCATATACTTTATACCAGTGATTAAATATATTCACCAGCTTCTCAGATTCAACCTTCAGCACTTTTTATTACTTCATCTAATTTTGCATTCAATTTAATTTTGATATATTTTATAAGATACGGTACATCAGTTTTTAAAAAGAATTCTTTTATGTTTATAGCATAGGAAAAACACTTTTAAGTAACATTGGTTAAAAGATAGCTTTCTTTTCCCTTTGCCAAACCCATCATCTCAAACTGGCAATTAAAGGGTTATTTAATTGGAGAAGTCAGAGCGGGATCAGCGTTTCCCAGTGGCACATATCTTTAGCAGTAAGTGTGGAAGCCAACTCGGAAGAAACACGTTTGAAGTGGCAGAACTAATCATGCAGAAGCAATTTGCGATTTTCTCTCTCAGCCTAGATAAAGCAGAGCATTATGACATTGGCTGTGCTGAGCAAGGTCAATTTACTGTGAAAAGCCAGCTATAGACTCCAACTTCAAATAGACTTTTATCCTGCATAGCTAAAAACAGGATTTACTCTATTGCTTACACTACAGAATGGGCAAAATGAAGTGGACAATTCAATTAGGATGCATCTGTATTTGTTACTACTTAAACAACAACAACAACAACAAAAAAAAAACAAAACAAAAACAAAACTGTTTCAGATAATCAGCTTGTAACTATAGCTCAAGACTTCTCCCACTCCTGGGAGTTAAGTATAAATGCTTGCAATAAAGTTTATTTTTTAGTGTTTTTAAACTTAACCATTAAGAGCCGACCAATTACCTTTAAAAAATACAACACAAACTCTCTTTTATTCCATTTAATTACATTTTGGCTTTAAAATGAAAGATTCCCCTCAGAAATATACATGAAACTATCATTATAAAAATATAGCATATTAAAAGCATGAAATAACTTTTCTGGTTTAGCATTTATACAATATGCTATCTGAATGTTTAGCTTATTCCTAATATGGGAGACACTACCTACAGATGATCTTACTTCTGTTGGTCTAGATATAAAATTTGCACTAATTTTTGGAAATGCTTATATTTATGGGAGCAATCATATAAATCATTTGGCTACTCACAGTGAATAAACACAGTCTATTCTCTAAGCCATGGGGAAAAAATGTTCTCCTACCTTCTTTTCTGGCTGATGTCCAGAGTACATTATTCTTATGAAAAATGAAACAAGAGTGTACCTTAATTAGCTGTTCAAGGATTCAGTCATCAGAGATATTTGTGTTTTAGTGCATTTAACTTTATTGGTGCATCTGATAGACTCCTTTGGTTACAATTTATATTGATAATGGTGCCAATAATCAATTATATTCAAAATATCATGAAAGTGGGATGGAAGGTGTTCCCAGAAGCTGAGCCAGAACGCAAATGAAAATATGATTAAATGTTATTATTTTTATAGTTCATAATAAAAAAATATATATCTATGGTTAGGGCACAATAGCTCTACAAATTAATGTACTAGTCAACAGTTTTCTGGACCATATTCCGGTGCTCTTGTTAAAAGTTTGGCAGCTGATGGAACTCCACAGTGCTGACATTCGCTCCTGGAACATTGTAGAAGCCAGTCTTTTAATATTTTCATTGGCTTACTGAGATGCTGAGGTCATGCAGAGCACACTGGTCGCCTGCTTTTGCTGACCCAATGATTGACAGAAATGTAATGTTCTTTTAGAATTTATGACTCTGGGTAAAGGACAGACTGAAATATGTGACTCAGGTCAAAAATAAGGATGAAGAATATCAGAGATGAGGTACTCATTTTAAATAGAAGTATAGAATCAATTTTTAATTGTGTTTTAAAACTCTACCTCGAGATAATTGAAAACGGATAGGAGATGTTTTTCCTCCTCAGAGACCAATGTTTCTGCTTAATAACAGCAAAATGACATTAAAAATTTTAAAGCACGTATATGTAAATGAATTTTGTTTTCCATTTTTCAAATTTAGGCATTCTTGATTATTTATGTAGCCACCTATTTCCCCTTTGTTTCAAAGGACATGTGTTCTCTTAGATAATCCTCTGTAATTCAGGACTACTGTGAATTTATAATAGTTAGGGATGGTGGGTTTTAAGCTTTATGTTTCCATTGTATTCTAGTATAACTGAATTCCATTCTACATGACAAAATGTAATCCAGTTGGTGAATTGCATATGTTACATTTTCACACAAGTAAAATTTTAGATTTCTTAAAAGTAGAGAATTTGAAAATATAGTGGGTATCTCTTGAACACAACTTTAATACATACATATTATTCTGTAACTGTAATCATGAACACCCAAATAATACTGTCATTTCATTATGTCACATCACAGTGTTCAAACTTCATTAGAATCACCTGGCTAGTTTCAAATTATATTGTGGTTGCTCTCATCCCATGAAATTGTGATTTGATTGGTTTGGGATATTGCCGACCACAATATTTAGAAAGCAAAACATGCCAACCAACAATTTCTTGGTTTACATAATTCCAATTTACTGGTGAGTTCATTGCAAATTTAGGGGTAAATGTTATGAGTTTAAATACTTTTTTTCTATTTATTCTGATCGTTTCTTCAGTTCTTCCATTTGCCTAAGTAGAACCTAAATTATAATATTTTTTTCTTTTGTGTGTGTATGTGTATTTCTCAGAAATTAGTTTTAATGCAAACATTTCAGTGTTGCATATAGAAAGTAATTTTAAATGCTTATTTGAACTGCACCTATACAAATTGTTTCTTTGAATTATTGACAGTTTAACAATCACTGCCATGGCAATTTTATGTTGCATACAATTAATATATAAAGGGATATAATAGATGTGAAAGTGCTTTTAAAAATTAAAAGATCTCGGGGCACCTGGGTGGCTCAGTGGGTTAAGCCTCTGCCTTTGGCTCAGGTCATGATCTCAGGGTCCTGGGATTGAGCCCCACATCGGCCTCTCTGCTCCGCAGGGAGCCTGCTTTCTCCTCTCTCTCTCTGCCTGCTTGTGATCTCTGTCTGTTAAATAAATAAATACAATCTTTTAAAAAATGAAAGTATCTAAACAAATGTAAATTATTGGTGTCAAGGTATTATTGTGTATCAAAAACTTTATATAATTGAGAAATTTGTGTTCATATTCACATAATCCAAACATTCTCATCATGAAGAATATTTTAAGTAGCTTCTTATGTAGCCTGTTTGACATTTTACATTTTACCTAACTTTAGTCAAACGTCTTAAGACTTTAGAGTTCAGGAGATGTGTGTGTGTGTGTGTGTGTGTGTGTGTGTTTTGTGTGTGTGTGTGTCTTTATCTTCAAAAAACAATCTCAACTGAATATATTTTTTTGCATTTGGATAATCTAATCATGACAGGTTAATACTCTTGATTTAGTGCCCAAATAAGATACATCTTCAGGCTTAGTAATTATCAAACAAGTTTTGAAATTATTTCACTTTCTAACCTGCCATGACCAAGATAGTTGACTTACATAATAGTATAATTATGCTTAAAATTGCACACACCCCTTAAAAAAAAACACAATGTCTCTACAAAAGAAGACAGCAATCTGTGACAAAGCCAACTTTCTGCCTGCCATTGGCAAACTAACAGAATAACAAACAAACATGAGTCTTGTTATCTTATTTACATTTTGAGGAATAGCTTTATCCTAATTTCATACAATTCAGTTGACAGCATACAGTTTGTCAAGAGGACAAAGCAGCAAATGAACAAAAATGAACAAAAAAAGCCAAGTCATAATCATCTTACCTTTGTTTTCACTACAGAAAATAATATTTTCTCTTTGGAAGATGTACAAGCAATTGGGATAAGTCAGAGGGAGTACAGTGTTCTTGAACATACCATTTTTTAAAAAATACGATCACTTAAAAAAAATTGAACAAAACATCTTTCTTAAATGCTTCATGGAAAGTTTTTAGTATTAGGTATAAAATTAATACTCCCAAATAACAAATAGTAATATGAGAATAAATATTTTGAGTGACATCACATTTGCCTAACATCACCTCCCCCAATATTTGGAGACAGAAACTTCCAGTAAATTTGGGAAATGAAGAGTTAGTTTTGCATAGAAAAGTAGAAAAGAAATGACAAAACATACTAATTTATGGGAGTCTATAGAAAATGATCAGAGAAGCTGGTACTAGTGCTATACCACAACTTGTTAAAACTTTGTAGGGAAATTTCTCCTGTTCAGTTGAGATATTCAGGTAAGTGTGTGTGTGCATGTGCATGTGTGTTTGCGTGTGTGTGTGTGTGTGTGTATGAGAGAGAGAGAGAGAGAGAGAGAGACAGAGACAGAAAATGCTGGGTGCTGGGAAAAGAGGTGATTCAAAATAGCAAGTGACTTTATTTTTTTAAGTAAGTGTTATAACCAGAAGAAGAAAATAAAATGACTGTTACACTTATAGAACCTTAGACTTGAAAAAAAAAAAGTTTGCCAAGGTATTTAGGATATAGGTATATAGATATATAGGTATATAGGATACCAACCCATTGAAATAAGAACCTGGAAAGGTCTTTTTGTTCTTGGTGGTTTGTTGTTGTTGTTGTTGCTGGTTTTCTCTCAATATTTCTAACTCCTGGACTTCCATAAATATTTTAAAATAATTACTCTTAAAAACTTCTTAGCAACTTTATTCGTGCTTGGAGCTGACAGTCTATGTCGCAGTAACAGGTGGTAACAGAGGTGTCTTCTGAGAATTAGAAAATAAATTTGCTCTCTGAAAGTTAAACGGTACACCAAAATATGACGGATAGAGGCAGATATTTCCAAAAGCTGTCTTAAAAAGAACGTAGCCAGACCTGACTTCAATATCTAAAGAAGGAATGTGTCCATCAGGAGCGGGCTTGGTCACCTGTGCAACATTAGCAGAACTTTTGCCTCTCTTGGTAGAGTCCACATGCCTTGCTTCTCCTGGGTCCATGTAGTACCTTCTAAACTTGGTTTCTACACTCCTGTGTCCTGTGTTTTAAAACCCAGAGTGAACCTTCCAAAAAACAAAAAACAAAAAAATCAGATAATGTCATGACCATGCTAAAACCCCAGTGACTTACTCTGGCATTTAGATCTAGAGTTCCTGTCCCATATTCCTGTCCGTGTCGTCAACAGCATCCCATCTACACTCCAGACACTCTGACCTTCTTTGGTTGTCTCCATAAGCCCCCTCTTCTCCCTGGAGGCCTTTGTCCCAACCTCCCCGTCTACCTGCACTGCTCCTTTCAGGCAGACCCTTTCTTAAGCTGTCAGTTTCAAAGTCATTCCCTCAAGGGCAGTTTCTCCACACCATCTAAATAGAAACTCATTACTCTCTATTACATTAATGTATTGTAATTATCTCCATAATTTTCAGGCACTTATCATTTTCTGATCTTTTGTTTGTCTGTTTGAAGAGGACACTGCCTAGACGGTCACCAAAATTTGTTGACTCTTCTTTACACAGCAGGGTGAGGGAACACAGCAAGAGGCTTAACACCTTGTGTTGTGGAGATAGACAGTCCAACAAGCTTGCTTTCAGATCAGAACTATGGGCCAAAGTTAGCAATGGACAATCCAATGAATAGTTGGGAATCATGCAGAGGTCACTGAGGGTATGACCTCAGGGGGTTCCAGGAGTTTGAATTTCAAGGTAGGGTTGGATAGGCTGTTCTGGGATGGATTGGAGCTGCACGGTTGGGCCTAGGCTCTAGCTAGGCACTGGTAACCCAAAGGACTTGGAAGGGGAGGTCAAAGCACTATGCTTAGCAGAGGGTCTGGGCAGAAGGCACAGAGTCCCTCAAAAAATTTTCCCGGGGCTCCCGAGTGGCTCAGTTGTTAAGCATAGGTCTAAGTGGCTCAGGTCAGGATCCCAGCATCTTGGGATCAAGCCCCACATCGGGCTCCCTGCTCGGCGGGCAGCCTGCTTCTCCCCTCCCACTCCCTCTGCTTTTGTTCCTTCTTTTATTGTCTCTCTCTGTCAAATACATAAATAAAATATTAAAAAAAAAAAAAGAATTTACCCAATGAGACAGCACATCAGCTCACAAAACACTTCCTGATACAGATGTAGTGAAAAGAAGGGCCATCCGTATCCCAATGTTCATAGCAGCAATGGCCACATTCGCCAAACTGTGGAAAGAACCAAGATGCCCTTCAACAGATGAATGGATAAAGAAGATAGGGTCCATATATACTATGGAGTATTATGTCTCCATCAGAAAGGATGAATATCCAACTTCTGCATCAACATGGATGGAACTGGAGGAGATTATGCTGAGTGGAATAAGCAGAGAGTGTCAATTAGCATATGGTTTCACTTACTTGTAGAGCATAAGGAATAACACGGAGGACACTGGGAGGAGAGGAGTAGGGAGTTGGGGGAAAGCAGAGGGGGAGACAATCCATGAGAGACTGTGGACTCTGAGAATTAAACAGGGTTTTGGAGGGGAGGGATTGGGGGATTGGGTGAGCCTGGTAGTGGGTATTAATTTAAGCATGTACCCCATGGAGCACTGGGTGTGGTGCATAAACAACGAATCTTGGAACACTGAAAAAATAAAGTTAAAAAACACTTCCTGAGAAGACAGGAGTAAATCCCAGGCCGTAGACTGACTTTGGCAGGTAAATAAACATTGAGCCAAGTGCCCAACTTTGTGCTCTTGCTCTGTAGCCTTGTCATTTGGCCATGAGATGGGTCACATTCTGTCCCCTTTTCTCTGGGTCTCCAAGTACTCATACAGAGTTTCAAACATACTGAATGGAAGCCAGACTTCCTCCCTTTAACTCCACTCCCCTTGATCAAGTCTTCCAATGGCTGCCTAGGGTTTTCTCTATTAGTTGTGATACTGTAGTTACGGAAAAACAAAACACAGCCTAAGAATCTTGGTGTGTATGTCTGCATGTGTATTCCTCCTCACAGTCTCCTTGATACTGGTGTGTAACAACAGCAGAGATGTTTTTCAAATTTAGTTCAAAACCAGCCTTTTCTGGTTTTTAATTTTGAAGACTGTGAATTCCATCTTCACTGAGATTAAGGAGAGCAGTAGGAAAAAATTAAAATTATAAGTCAGTCAAGACATAAACATCAGGAACCTACACAGAAGAAAGTTTGTAATTGCTGGCTGATAATCCCCATGGTGTGTTTAAGGGGGAGGGTGGAGGTGGGAGTGTGGGGGGTGGGGCGCGCCCAAACACTGCAGGGGAATCCTCAGCCTGAGAAGCAAAAACTTCAGCTTCAGGCTAAAAAGTCAGGATAAGCTTGTGACTTACGTTGCCACCCATGACTCAAAGAATATCTATTCTTTCAAATGACAGGTTTTCTAGTTTAAAGCATACGCATGAAAAGAAACATGCCTTTCACTGATGCATCATTGTTACCGCGATTTAACTTCTTAACCCCTCTTCCTGTTGAAGATTCCTCCATAACTGAAGTGTCTACAGCTTCAACTGCTAATTACATTTCACCTACAAGGCTTGGAAAAATAATTTCAGAAAGCAGTCTCTGTTGAGGTGTGCACTGGAATTATTTTTAAACAAATTCATATTTTGGGTGACTTTGCAAAGGGAAAGTTCTTTTCAATGATCCATGCAATTAGTGAAATAATTGTGTCTTGGTGAGCCCCATTTTGATTTATTAAAATAAACCTATAGTTTTAGAAACATGACTATTATTATAACTTATTCATTTGAACAATTTCATATTGTATACCAGAAAAGTACAAGATTGCTCAGAATAATTTAAACTTCTGTCAGTATTTACAACTTATTTTCCTTTATTGTATTTGAATCATGAAGGGTTATTGCTGCCTTCAAAAGGAAATTTAAAGAAAAATCTTATTTTATATATTTTCACCCAGATTTAAAAAACCCCAACAACCTGATGTTATTTATTTATTTAATATATGTCATATACCCTTTGCTCAGCTTCCCCTAATGTTAACATCCTATACACCATGGAACAATTATCAAAATTAAGAGATAATCATTGGCACATTCTATGAACTAAAATACAGATCTTATTTGGATTTCCCCCCATTTTTCCACATGTTATATGTTTGTCGAAACCTATAAAATGCTCAACACCAAGAGAGAACTGTAATCTATTCTACAGACTGGGTAATTTGATGTGTCCATGTAGGTTAATCATTCGTAACAAATATACCACTCTGGTGGGGAATATTGACAGTAAAGGGATGTTATTCCTGTGTGTGTGTGGTGGGGGGACAAATGAGTAACCTCAGTACCTTCCCCTCGGTTTTGCTGAGACACTTAAACCGCACTAAAAAACTTTATTTATTTATATTTTTAAAATTTTATTTATTTATTTGACAGAGAGATCACAAGTAGGCAGAGAGCCTCATGCGGGGCTCTATCCCAGGACCCTGAAATCATGACCTGAGCCAAAGGCAGAGGCTTAACCCACTGAGCCACCCAGGTGCCCCAAACTTAAGTTTCAATAATAAATTTGTTGATTATATACCTATGTGTCAGTTTCCAAGTTTCTTAAAACATGCCATTTAATATATGCATCGGTCCTTTTGCCAATAATACTACCTTATCTTGATTATTAAAGTTTCATGATCCATCCTGAAATTGTATAGAGTAAATTCTTCAGTTTTGTCCATCATTTTAGGGGTCGTTTTGACTTTAAGAATTTTCATTACTTTTCATTTCCTGAGAAGTCACATCTGTTAATAGTTCTATAGATCAAGGTGGCAGAACTTGACATCAAAATGATTTGGTAAAGGAGAAATATACTTAAGTATGTTGTCAGTTAAAATCATGTATGTGAATGTGAATAAAAGTTAAAATTGTAGGGTAAACAAGAAACATCTGGCTTTTGGGATTACATTGCAAATTAAGCATACTAATGGCACATTTTTTAAAAAGTCCATTTAGGTGCATGACCTAAAACCAAAATGATATAGATGTGGAGAAAAGTTTTATTCAAAAAACTCAATCTGGTAAAATGTATCTACTTTGTCACATTTTAAATTTATTAATATCCTATATTGTCATCTCCTATTTTTTGCTCATTCACTTGATATCGGGGCTAATTAATAGGGAAGCTAAGGATCACTTCCATATTCTGGCTCAAAACATACTATACTTTTGAATTTACCTGTTGGTATACACACATCTTCTATAAAAAGAGATTTCTCAGTAACATCAAACTGTACACTAATTATAGATACTTAAAAATATTGATGGAAATATGTATCATATTTTAATTACAATGTAATTCTTAAATTATCTGCAAAAGAACTGACTGCTGTGGTTTTTGTAAGTAAATTTTACACAAAGCGTACATAGGATATGAAATGATGCAAATATGGTTGTGTTGAAGTAAGAACTGTACTTTTATTACTACACGTTATGCTATCAATACTTACATTAAATCTTATTTCAGAGGCTAGTTCTAGTGTATGTACCTATTTCAAATGTAACTTCTTAAAATTTTATAGGCAAAGTCCTTCCATAAGCAGTGAAAAGATGATTAAAAAAAGGCTGTTGAATAGAAAACCAGCCGGCAACAGTAATTCATTTGGATACAGTTTTACTTTTTATGAATAAGTCTGCAAAATATCAACATAAAGAGTGTACCTTTTTTTTTATGAATACAGCCTTAATACTGAAAGCCAGTTCAAATAGTGAACATTAAAAAATCCTTATGACATGAGATTACACCCTTGTGGTTCACACAGCACATGTTGCATTGGTTTGATTTTACTGCACAAAGAAGGGGAGAGTACAAGGCAAATAATTTGGTTTCTTTAGAAAGAATCTATATCATTTTATTTTTCCATGCTATTTAGGAAATGCCTAGGGTAATGTCATACAAAAGAGTTATCTGTCTTTATGTGCATTTCAAATTTCATGTATATTAAAATATCATTATCATTAATAAGTGTTCACTTTATATGAGGTACTATCCAGAACCACTAGAAAACATGATAGGTGACCACAAAGAACTTTGTGATTAAAGCAAAAACAGTATAAGGGATATTTACCAGCCTATATAAACATTTTACCAGCTCATTCTGCCCATGGAACTAAAGTCAAAAGAATTAGACTTTGTAGCTGCTGTCCAATATCAAGGGTTATAGACAAGTAAAGAAAGCATATAACTTTGGTTTCCTTTCACTTGAGAAAAAAGGGCAAACAAATTAAATCCATCAGAATTTTGCCCTCTTCCTGATATTGTCAAGTCAAGGAGGCACAGAGTAGTGGAGAATCTTTGTACTATCAATTAATCAATCAAATAAACATGTAATCTAAGAAAAACAACAACCAAACAAAAAAGCAAAAAAGCAAAACAACTTCAAGACATATCCTGCAGTTACTTTATAAGAAATTTTAAAGCTATCACTATCCTCAGAAAAGAGTGAAAAATAGAATCAGAATGAACTATCCAGGGGAAATGAATTCCAAAATATTGATATTTGGGTGAACAAGTAAGACTTCACCAAATGAAAATCATAGTAATAAATTTGTTGTAACTGAACCTAAATAGTTGTAACTATAAAAGTTATATAATTGGAATCATTCCTAAAGTTTTTATTTTGACTATACCAATAAGAGAGTAAATATACTAATTGTTTATTAAAAAATAAAATTATATTAGTGAAATTGGTAAAGGGGATTCTTTACCAAGAAAGATCAAATCCTGATTACATTTTTGAGTATATTTAAATTTGACAAACAACAGTTCAAAATTTGTATATCCTTAATTTGTAACAGGCGATGATTCCTTGCAGCATTCCTATTTCCAGAAATGTACTTGAAATAAGACCAGGCATAATAAGCTTCAGCCAGTATAAATTGTTAAAGGAAATACGGTCAGAGGACTCACTTAAAATAATGGCACTGTGGGGTTAAGCTTATCTCCTATACCTCTACTAAAATAGTAATACTGATTAATTTCAGTAAGGAAATGAAATCTAGAAAAATGTAAAGAATTAGAGATTATTTGCAATTTCAACACCATTAAGAAGCTCTGTTGAGTGTACTCTTTCCAATATATGTTACTTATTTAATAAGACTGAAATCATGCTATATTTATAGTATTATTTTGGACATTGTCTCATATAATTAAATATTTGTTTAAACATAATTTTTAATTGTTGCATAATATTTTCACTTTGTGGATGAATTTTGTTTATTCTCTGATTCATGAACATTAATATTGGGTTATTTCCATTATAAATACCTCTACATAGAAGTGAATAATCTTAAACATAAATTCCTGACTAAATCTTTGGGAATGTTCTTGGGAAAATAAGTGAGTTACTGGATAAAACAGTGTCTCGATTGATATTTCCCAATTGTTTCCTAGAAAATTTGCTACATTTAACACATCTCCAAATTGGATGAAACTATTCATTTCATCTCACTTTTGCCAAAATTAAGTATTATCATTTCAGTCTTTGTCTTTTTAAGATATTAATAAACATTATTAGTATAGTATTTTTTCATGGTTATTTACAAGAATTTTTCAAATTCCTTCTGCCTTTGCTAACTTTTCTATAAAATTTATAACAATTTTTTCTTTTAATCTCTATTGAATTTCCCATATTAGCTAATTGATATGTTATAGTAAATAAATTTTTTCCATTCCTTTTATAAATTCTATTTAGTTATTCTGAATTATTTTATGTAGTCACTATTATATTTACATTAGGACTTTCTATTATATTCATTTTAGGCAATAAGTTGAAGTGTATATGGCCTTCTTTATTTGTTCATCTGCATCATAGTTTAGATCTATGACTCCCAATAAGTTAATCTGAAGGCATTTAATCATGTTTGTGTGTGTGTTTTAGAATTATTTTTATTAAAGCTTAAGATATGTCCAATAACTAAACTTTGAAAATATTTTCTCTGTGAAGCTCTCTTGTCAAAAGTTTCATTAGAAGGTAATTCTTTGACAATTTTCTTTGCCAGTTTTGTTTTACTTAGCTAATGCTTTTGGGTGAAATCAAATTAAATAGCTTCAGAAGATAAAAGAAAGAACTGAAGAACATGAGAAGTCCTTTTTTGGAATAGTGTTTCAGTAATTACACTGAAAATGCTGGGTAGTTGAGTTAAGTAAACTCTTGCAGAATTGTTTTCATCAGACCTTAGATAAATAAGCATGGAAGAACCACCAATGGTTATCTTTCAAGGTCAAGAAGTAGAACAGGATTGGATAGATTTTGACAGAAGTTACATGCAGTGAAGACGTGAAGCCATGATTTTTTATGAACAGTTTAGTTGAGAGTTTGCAGAGCTCACTCCTGGGGGCTGCTGGAAGGGAATAAAGCCATTGAGTGACCGTGAAAAATGGGAAGAAGTGCCAGAAAAGCAAGTGGGTGATGTCCAAGCACTTTTCAGTTATGTGAGTGTTGTAGTTGTTAATTGTTTATGTGGTTTCTCCTCCTCCTTTCCTTCATTATCACCTGTGACATCATGTTGTCATTACAATCTACTACAGTATCACAAATCATATGTATTAATTAATGTATCATATATTTAAATGACCACTTATTATATATAGATTTCCATATAAGTCATTATGGAGAATACCAGGGAAAATGATAATTACAATAATATATAAAGTGCATTTTAGTTTATAACAGCATTTTTAAAATTTATTTCCAAATTATAATTTGTTTTGGATTGGGTTGAGCAATAAATCCTGAGGAGGTGTCACTGTGAGCTGGTGAGGAAGGCATTAAGGAAGGCATTACAGAAGAAGTAGTGTGTGAAGAAGTGTTAGAATAGAACATTCTACTAGGAAGGACATGTTTCTTTGATACCGGGATATCACTGAAAGAGGTAGGGTAAGAGAGTGATGTGATAAAATTAATGTTCAGGACCATTGATCTGAAGTCATGTGTCAAATGAAATATAGAAAGGAGAGATCAGGGAAAAGAACCCAACTGAAAGGCTACTTTAATAATCTAGAAAAATGATTAAATGTCTAGAATACAGAAGTGTTTCAGTAGAGTAGAAAAAAAAATCACTGATTTCTGTTCAATCAGAAAATCTAATTAGATCTGGAATGTCTACTTTTTTTCATTTGTAAAATGTAGAGTGTGGATTATTTAGAAGCTACTTTCCATATCTAAAATATGGTCATAATATGATTCAACTTTCAGTCTTAGCCCTCATCTCCTGAAAAGCAATGGAGGTAAACAGTCATATTTAATTAACCCTTTAATTAAATCCTTAGAGTTTGGTCTAGACCTTTGGTAGAAGTCTCCATCAACAAGATGTCAAAGCCTTCAGTTCTTACCTTCAGTTCAGTCAAAACTTCAAATAATCATATGGACGAGTGGCATATGTTAGCCCTGGTCGTGGGGCTAACATCACACAGAGAAAGTCTTAAACATGGTTTAAAATAGCCATTTTTGAGCATTACTAAATATATATTTATACCAGGACTTTTACTTCTGAATTCCAAAAAGAAGTTTTTACTCCTGCCTCAAATATTAACAGATTTAAGCAATAAGAATTTGGATTTCAGGAAACAAAGCTAGATAACAATGATAAACTATTTCTTGAAAGACATTTTCCATTTATTACTCCTCTTTCCACTAGGAGCTCTACCCCTCACCCACCTCAGGTGGCTGTGGCAATTAAGAACCAAATAAAAGCAGTAGGGGATGATAACTTTGCTTTCCAGGAAATAGATGCAAATAAGGCACGTTATAAAAGAAATGGCTGTAGAGAAGAAAGATGTTACATTAAACTAATTTTTATTCTCCTTTCTTAGACTCCCTTGTCCTTCATATCACAGTTATTCTATTTTCCACTCAAACCACAAGAAATATTTCCATAATGAAAACATAAATCAATTTTTGAGGACCTTTTAAAAATTAAAATGCATCCAGCCTGTGAGAGACAGAATGAATGACATGGGTTTCCAGGAGCAACAAGGAAGTTCCAGGAAATATTGTGGATTTTGAGCACAAATGTCGGTCATACTTTTCAAAAAGAAAGGAAGTTCAGTGTCTATCAACACTAGAAAGAAGTAAATGTTCATTTACTGGTTGGCAAATAGCAAGAATAACTTTCAGCTGAAATAAAATTCCAGACTCAATTTTACTTATTATTATTTTTTTAATACCCTGACTTGTAACCATTTCTTCCCTCAAACCTTTGGACTTGACAGAAACAGGGCTCATGGTTGTCCTTGATTTAGAGGTACATAGACAGGTGTAGGGAATTTTGCAATTTCACTGATACAGAGAGGTAATAAAGATTTGAAGGTAGCAGCTGCTTCCTAGAGACAAAATAGATCTCAGGCAAAGTCATGCAGGAGAAGTGTTCTCAGGGCAAAAGAATGATGGTAGATTTCCAATCACATGAAGAAATGTTTTAGGGGCATTTGACTGGCTCAGTTGGTAGAGCATGGGACTCTTGATCTCAGGGTTGTAAGTTTCAGACCCATGTTGGGTGTGGAGAGTACTTAAAAATCTTTAAAAGAAGAAAATAAATATCTTATAAAAAGTTTTTATGTAAACAATGTATGTGGAAAAGTGAACTTTAAAGAAAGGCAGACTTGCAAACCATGATAAAATACAGTGAATTATGACAGGTTTTTTCACACTGTTTTTCTAAAGGTTAAATGTAATCTAAAAGTGCCACACTTGATGTTTTGAAATTCTTTGGTTATCACAATCAGTGACACAGTAAGAGCCAATATATCAAAAATTCATATTTTCGACTATTACATGTGTTTCTTTGTATTGGGTTATAGGTATAGTTGATTCAACTCTCCACTCAGTGAAACCCATAAGTACTTAGATGTTACTAGATGTAAGACTTGATGATAATTCAACAAACATTTGAGCTTATTTCTAAGGAGGGCACTTTTGAAATTTTATAAAATGTTAGTAATGTGAAATACAGTCTTGTTCGGAAATGGTGTTAGTTCAAAGGGTTTTGGAAAACCAAAGTGTTCTTTGAAGTGCTTTGAAAGATTTTTAAAAACACCATTTACAAACAAATTTGTTTTTTACAGACTGCTCTACTCATTGGCACACCAAGATACCACTTCAAACGTGAAAGAGAGCTGTGGACAGGCAGGAAGCGTCCCAAGCCGCCAGGGCTGTCTCTAGACAGACAAGCTGCAATCCTGTGGAGACTGTCTTTAAAAAAAGAAAAAAAAAAAAAAAAAAAAAGAAAGAAAAGAAAAAAGGAAAAGAAAAGAAAAAGAAATCTGAAGAATCTCTCAGACCAGAGGTGAGAAATCATTCACCAAGTACACCAGTTTCTGTAACCGGAGCCTCTTAAGTCCAAATGTCGTGCTATGGATCGTGTGAAAACCACTGCTGGACACTATTGATCTCTGCCACAAAAGCTGGATTCCGAAGCAGAGCCTGATTTCCTGCAGCAGTGTCTTTGAACTTGGAGATTAGCAATAGGTTTACTCATCAGTATAAATCTATTTTCAGGTACATTGTCTTTATCAATAATATGAACTTTAAATAAGTGGTTTCCATAGTTTTTTAAAAAAGGAAACTTTTCTTAAAATAATACTTAAAAAAAATCCTATTTGATTCTGAGTTCTCAAGTGCATATGAATTGAGAAAACATACAAAGCCAAAACTAGTAAGAATGTATAATATCTTCAATAAGCTTCAATTTTGTCAATCACGAAAAGTAGTACAATCCTTTGAATTTGAGATATATATGCATTAAAATTACAGCTTATTTAAACATTGCTTAGAGCTTTGGACCTCCTGTAATAGCTGTGAGGTTCATGATGTGGGAATAACTACACTACTCTTCCCAAAACTTTCTTTTTGGCTCTTTTACATTTAGGTTTATCTACTTCGAATCTCCAACTAGGAATATGGTTCAATTTATAGGTCTCTGAAAAATGATTTGAAAAATAAAGCAATTTATGTTAAAATGCAATAGGAGAGTTTATTATTAAGAATGTTATTATAGGAGCGTCTGGGTGGCTCAGTGGGTTAAAGCCTCTGCCTTCGGCTCAGGTCATGATCTCAGGGTCCTGGGATCGAGTCCTGCATTGGGCACTCTGCTCAGCGGGGAGACTGCTTTCCCCTCTCTCTCTGCCTGCCTCTCTGCCTACTTGTGATCTCTGTAAAAATAAATAAATAAAATCTTAAAAAAAATAATGTTATTATAAACATTTGGATCATGAAGACTTATTTTATAAGCAATCTATATTTGCAATAGTTGGCATGTGTATTGGACAACAGATACTTTAAGAGTTGCTCTACAATATAAAAGAAAGATCTTTAAGCCAGTGATTACTTACTGTCTGGTTTGTAGAGGAGTAAATGTAATAGAGTCAGGATAAAGC
The DNA here is from genome assembly GCF_030435805.1 of Mustela lutreola. NCBI lineage: Eukaryota > Metazoa > Chordata > Mammalia > Carnivora > Mustelidae > Mustela > Mustela lutreola. The sequence goes on from NC_081294.1 coordinate 37,428,213, forward strand.
AATCATATATTAAATGTAAATTTAGGTATTTTTACCATACCTATTAGAACCACATTTGTAAAAAAAAAAACACAAAAACAAACATAAAAACATGGCATTTGGCAAAAAGATGAATGGGGATCCGAAGTAAAGACTAGATCACAGAACTGGTTCAGTCAGAGGAGAGGAAATTAGAAAATGTATTAACAACTAGCAGAGATGGATGGGAAAGGATTTGCACTTGTTTCTGAGTCACAGAAGAAGAGGTAGGCAGGGTTCAGTATTAAAATTAATCAGTGCGAAGATATTTTTAGGGTCCTAGAGACAGTTACGGTAAAAATTTTTCTTATTAATGAATGCATAAGAATGACAAATCTTAAAATAATAATATGCCTCTCCCCCTAAAAAAGCAGGGAGACTACAAATCTATCTACTGGAAACTCCCTTCATTAACTCCTTGACATGAGAAAATATAATAATTTGTGACTTAAAGCATTAAAGAACATGAAGTATAAAAATTTAACCGTTAAAAATTAGAAAATAGTACCTTGATTTGTTTTATCAGTAGAAACACAAATAGCTATCAGAACTCAGCCACAAGGACTAACAGATACTGACTTTAAAACTTAGGACAAAGGAAAACAAAGGAATATGGAAGGTGACATGCTATAAAAACAAATCCTTTGTTATATTTTATCCAGAATATGAATACTTCCTTTCTCGGCGTTGTCTTTAAAGATGTTATTATAGTTTCTGGATGCTTAAGAGTTGGAGTGGAAATATCTTTAAACATCTTCTGGCTATTGTTACCATAGTGAATTAAGTAAGATGTATTCTCATATTAACTTTTTTCTCAGTCTTCACTTTTTGAAGTTGCTGAGCAACTTTTTGTAGTGTTGTCCACAGAACTGTGCTGCCTTTAATGCAGGCTCATTTTTGGTTGTCGAAGCAGTGTTACTGAAAGAAATCACCTTCAATTTCTGCTTACTATGGTCCTAAAAAAATCTGTTCCCCCATGTTTTTTGAGAAAAGGATACCAATATATTATCAACATTAAATAAGTGACATAGGTAGAATATATGTCTATAGTAGATTTCCCTGTCAGATGGCTTATTTGTGTTTTTTCTTCTAATGTATATTCATACAGTTTATGCTGTCTTAGCAATTATCCCATTGTGATACAAACTAGGAGCAGTGAAGGAGAAAACGTGCTACTGGAACGGTAGTTAAGGAACCCATTTGGGATTAAGAGTACGCTGGGTACTTATTTTTAAAAAGAACTGCCAAAGATTTAGGTAAATGTCAAAGGCATAGGTAAACAGAATATGAATTTATTTTTCATATTGTATGTTATGAGTTATTTGATTTTTTTAACATCCCAGTGGAGGACGGAATAACTGTCTCTACTATAGAAGCTATTGCTTATAAGCTCTCGGCTCCCTAGGAGTTGATTGATTGTGTCTTACACTTCCATTATCAACAATGGCTATCAGAAAAGACTTAGTCTTTGTGTCTCTGAAAAAGGATTTTTGTTTATTTTTGTTACTACTGAGTGGAAAAAAAAAGCACACGTGTATATAAACAGCAAATACTCAAATTGAACTTGAGATCTGGGAGAAATTTACACCAAGCTTCACAATAAGGGAGCAAATAAGAAAAAAAATTGTGAAGAAAAGGCAGGCATCTTTTATACTGCTGAAAATACACATAGAGTTTTCTATGAGAAGACTTGGCTTATAAGGAAAAGTCTGGGTAAAATTTCAGGATTTAAGAGAATACCAATAAAGTGAAGATTGACATTAACCAGACCAGGCTATAAATACCACACAAAGAGACCAAACCAGTCCTCCCCTGACAGGTCTGGCCACCTCTCCCCTTCAGAACAAAACTATAATGAACAACACTGGATAAAACCTGTTGTTCTTTTAGGTCAACAAAACTTAATATGTTAGTTAGAGCACTTTTGTTTTTGGATGAGTTCAAATTTGTGTATTTACCTGATCACTGGGTTAAGTATAGGTTAAATCACGCAGCATAACAGTGCAGTCAAGTCTCTGCAAATGTCATCATTTAATCATCTCTATTATCTTTCTTGTCTTATCACTCAAACTAATATGACTCCTTTTCTCTCAACAGCATTTTGATGTGGAGGAGGAAATCACTCTCATGTTTAAGAAAAATCTCTAATTACCTGCACTGAGAAAAAGGAAAATATTAACTTGGAAGTAAATACACCTCTTTTTTCGCTCTCTATTATATCCTTAGAAAATACTAGTGTGCAGAGCTTGTTTTATACCAAAAGCACTGGCATATATATATACATGTATGTATGTATGTATATATATCCTTTTAGCCAGTGAAAATCTCTCTTCAGTCGTCAGTTGAGATAGTTCAGAGGTGACATGATGTTTAAATCAAAATCACCACGATGAGGACCTACACTGTTCTTTTTTATTCCAATATAGTCTTGGCTCATGATAGATGCTCAATAAATATTTATTTTGCCAGTGATGACAATGACAAATTGGCCAATATCCTGTATATATACAGTGATATTAACAGGCCATATCCTGTATATATTAAGTGATATTAAATAAGCTCAGATAGTGATAGCACAAAATTTAGTTTTCGTTGTTTCTTGTTTGTTTTTTGCATTTATGATTGAGTTAAATTTTGTGTGCTTTCATAGTAACTTTTGAATTTCTAAATTTCACATAGGTTCAAAGTAAAGTGAAATCATATTCCTTGAAATTAAATAATTAAAAAGGGAGAGTTAAAAAATAAATTTAACAATATATTTAATCAGGTTATTCAGGCTCCAAATGGGATTAGTAGAACCATATTTATATATATCAACTAAATATGCAGCTATTATTTTCCTTACTGATAAGCACACATTCAATGAAGCCATGTTCTAAAAATGCATGAAATGAGCTAAAGACATAAGTCCTTCATTATCTGGGCTCACTTTTTAAAGGATAAATGAGTCTAGGGGTACCTGGCTGGCTCAGTTGGTATAGCACGTGGCTCTTGATCTCAGGATTATGAGTTTGAGTCCTGTGTTAGGTGTAGCAATTACTAAAAAAAAAAAAAATTAAAAATTAAAAAAAATTTTAAAGGATAAATGAGTCTAGCATAATAACATTATACAAACTTGCCCTATGATTCACTTTGGAGCACAAATAAGTGTAATAGTGATACTATTAATAATCTTTCCATATATTGAACAATATAGTATTATAATAATGAATACAACAAGGTTTAATTGATATGCACTCATGGATTTTGTTAGAACAACTTAATCCATCAGATGTGAAGAAGAGTCGCACACTGTTAGGAAAAATGCTAATTAATCCTTCCACTATAGACATTGCAACAAGTGAGTGAAGAGGATGAGCAGTGATGAAAATGAAATTGATACTATTGTCTTGTGACATTAGATTATGTCTGATTATTAGAGGTAATCCAAAAGTGCACATCTAAGATATTATTAAAGAGAAGTCTAATACCATTTGAAATCTTAATATAACTAAGAAAGAAGAGGGGTGTTAGAGATTTCCCATAATTTTTGTACAATATGTTTCATAGGCAATTATAGGGAAGGACTTTTAGTTGAAAACATAAAAGCAAGACATAAGATAGAAAATATTTAACGTTCTCATCACATCATTAAATAAGACAGCAAGGATCTAATGATCACTGTAGTGATTGAGAAGACTGGCAAAAGGTATAGAAATCGTGGGTTTCCTAAAACTTCCTGCAGAAAAATGTGTTCAGGTTTCATCTTGTTGTTTGGTGTACAGATAAACAGAGTTGTTCTTAAGATGCAATACCTTTCATTAAAGTGATAGATAAATTTCATACAAATTAATACTTTATTAAATTCTAATCTTTCAAGTGCAGATTTTTCAGACCTATTTGTAGTAGATACATTTTTTAGAAAGTGGAAATGTATTGACTGCTCCATGGTAGGGTGTTAGCACAAATATTCCAAAAGAGATAAGATACGTTTTCAAATAAACGCACTTTGTTAACCAAAATGAGCTCAGATATAACATAGCTTTCTCATCATGCCTATCTTGCTAATGTTTGGGGTAAGCCAAAAAAGCTCCACTTGGCAGTATATCAGTGTCATTGTACATAAGGAAAACTGAAGATAAGGTTTTAGCAACCAAAATAGAACTTTAAAGTTCTGATTGGAAATGCAAGCAAAATATATTTATTGCTTTAAACCTTTGATAGAGTGATTTAGCTAATTTTGGAAACTGACACTGTTGCATGCAGAGTGGATAAAAGATATATTTGAAAATTATTTGTCAAAGAAAGATGATTTAAAACGGAATTGCTCACCAACCAATTTCAACTTGAACATTTAACAATGGAGGATAGAGAACAGATGTTGGATAATGTTAGTGATTTAACCTTGAAACAATTTTCTATTACTTCTCTTTTGGTCTTCTAGATGAGTCAAATAGAAGAGCATCACAAAATGGATGAGCCATTAAAGAATTGTCATCATTTGCAATTGTTCTACATAATGCAAAATTGTTTTTGTATGATGCAACCTAAAATAAAACAGAAAAAATTTGTGTGTTATGGCTGATAAAGATCCTAGCTTTCATTTACAATTCTTGCTTATAATTTTTTGCATTGAAAATAACCTTCTTATTCTCACTGATTGCCTTTGGAGTAAATATTGTATATTAAAACTTCAGAAAATGCATACAAATACAGTATCATTTTATGTATGTACTCTTGGTGGTTCTATGTTAATTTTCATTTAGAGAAAAAGGTTGATCTGCTAAAAATGTTTGAAAAGTAGGTTCTAGATGTCCTGTTCAAGTATTTAATGTCAAGGACATACCTCTAATTTCCTCATGTAAAATATGGTAATCATAATACTTAACTGCCAGGATTGTTGGAAGAATTAAAGGTAATATGCAAAATATTTGAAGATAATTTAGGAAGCAATATTTAAACACTTAGTAAAGTGTCTGTCCAAAACAACCATGTTATTAATTCTATTATTATGATTACTGAAGATGTGCCCTCTTTGTGAATGAAGGAGAAAGGATTCATTGGGAGCACATTGGACTGTCAGGGAATTTCTGGCCTCCATATTATAGATCAGCTACTAATATTTCTTCACTTGTCATAGTTCCTGTCGAAAACCTAACAAAATCTATGGACTTACTCACACGAATGTAAACTTTTGGATTTTTCTAGTCTTCATTGATTTCCTAAAAGATCTGGTGTATCCAGAGAGTCCAGATTAAGATTTCTTCCTTAAGTTTGATCTTTAGAAATTATAGGAATACGAGTAGTTCTTCACTGAAATAAACGCAGGATTTTTTTCCTCAGATATGTATTTAAGAATCACAACGACTGTAAGATTACAGAATTCACCTTATTGATTTATTGGTTTGTTGTTTGTAAAGAACATTCTTATGGCCACTAAATTGGCCACTCTCAGACCTAAGCTCAAATTTCTGCACAGTCCCTTTTCTTAAAATGGAGAAGATGGCTGGGAAAGAACAACATAAGGACGGCCTTCCCTTTCTTCTGGTAATAAGCCTATAATTTTCAGAAATTCTTTCCTCAAGCTATGATATGACACTCATAAAAATAGAAACATGAGAAGCATAACTAAGCAAAAACTAAAGGAGTAATGCAAATGAGTTTTTAAATTGAGTTAATACTTTAACTTAGATCACTAACTTATATTTACTCAAATTATAAATTGTGTTAAGTGGGCCAAAGGGAAAGCAACTCATTTCTTTTATATTCTGAATGCTTTAAAAAGTATTTTTGGATAAAAACCAAAGGGTTTTCTCTCTTCTTTCTTTTAAAGAAATAAAAGATGTGGGTGATTAGCATTACAGTACATCAGTTAGTGTCTCTGTTCTCTTCATAATATATCAAATGTCAAAACTTCTCTCTTTAGAATAACAAAAATGACCTTTTGGTGCCATCAGCTCTGACTGACCTTTGAGTAGCCATAACAGTGGCAGAGAAATAATAAAGATACATCAAGCAAGAGTTACTTTTTGCCACTGGGATACTCAGGGCATGAACCAGAGTACTCTATGAGATTTGAGGTCCTAAAAATTTTAAGTAAAAATTAACAAAAGGACTTTCTACTATGAGAATCAACTTTATGACCGTGAAGTGGTATTTAAGTATTTCAGTTAACATAAAACTTACAGCAGTCTGCACTTTAGAGAAAGTGACATTTTCAGAATATGCTTTAGTGAGTGATATAAATATCAACATTTTGAAAGTTACATATACAGCTTAAAGTATATTTATTAATGGGAAATATGATTTAAGCACAAGAGTAGGGTGGCTTAATTTAAAAAATTTAATACAGAATAATAGTTTTTTATTCGACTCCTTCCCATTCATTAAAATGTTAACATCAGCTTGTCACAAAGAAACAATTTCTCTTCAAAGACTTGGAACCACACACTGGCTGATGTTTGAAATCCTGTATCTTTATGATTTATCTGTAGGGCACCATATGAACATTTATTATCTTTGCTGTCCAGGGTTCCTAATTTTGTTTATGTTTTTCATGAAGTGTGGAATCACAATTATGAATTTATATAAACCCAAGCTCAGTAGTTAAATAAGATGAAAGACCTGAATTACTTCAGTACATTCCAGTGTGAGCAAATTGGGATTCTGGTTACAATGAAGCTCCCTCTTTCAGCCAAGTGGGAGGGAGGGAGAGGCTGATTTCACCAAAGGGAACTGGGTCTATGTAAGAGAATTTGGCCTGCCAAAGAACAAGTTCAGCCCTTCAAATAAGGTTTCAGTAATTACTTAGATGTGTGATGCTATTTGTTCATTGAGAGACACCTGTGATACATTTTCTCCTACTTAGTTTTGATGTCAACTTTTTTCTTAATTATCAGTTTTTTAAAGACATTTAACCAATCTTAAAGTCTGTAGCAAAATAATTTGGGATCTCTCTTAGAATAATGAAACAGTTGTTCAATTCTTTCTTAGGCACTGGCATTTAAGGTATCTTTTAAAACAACGTGTCCTTATTTATAGATATTTGCCTCATAGAATTAAAGTTTAGATTTAAACTTACAGTAACTTTTGTTAGAGGACTTCTTGTAAATAATTCTTGGTTTCATTCATTTATTCAGTGGGCACTGTATTAAATATCTACGAGGTGTTGGGCTCTATGCTTTTGGAAACAAAAATGAATATCAAAGACAACACAGAAAGAATAAACCTTGAATTATGCTGTATTTCTAATTCTTCTCTAGCTCAGTTATATCATGCTAAAATGATCAGTGGAATTCACAAAAACTGTTTTTTACAATATATCTTTTGGGGGAGAGGATAATGGAGATGAGAAGGAAAATAGCATAAGCCACATCATCAGCAGTTTTGAGTAGAAACAATTTTAAAGATGTTACTAGTCTTTCCTTTCAGACTGTCTCTCCTTGCTGTCACCCCAGATAGAAACCCTCTTCCTCTCTTGTTCTTTTGTCTTCCTTTGAAGACTCAGGTGAAGACACAATTTCTTCCAAGCAACCATTCTCTTCTCTAGCCCTTGGATGGGCTAGAGAACTTCCCAAGGGTACCTACTGCTGGGACCACCCATTTGATATTAGCACATATAACTACGAATTATCTATCTTTATATAGAGTTTTCCCTAAACTTGTAATCATGATTTAATACTGAAGAGAAGAATTCATATCTTCTGGGGCTCTGTATCTCCACTGAGGTGTTCTAGGTATATGGGACCCTGAGGAAATGATGATGATGATATTTTAAAAATTTTGTAGTCATATTTGTAGTCAAATATAGCACCTCATTTATTGCTGGCTAATAACAAATACTCTTTCATCCTAATGACAATACACATGATTATAATACATATAAGAGAGAGAGAGAGAGGAATCAATATCCAAATCTCAGAAAGTCTTTTTTTTTTCCCCCAGAAAGTTTTAAGTGACAAAAATATTGCTAGCTTCTCTCCTTCAGGGGTCATTGAAAGTACAACAGAGAGTAAAATAATGAATTTTTGATAGGAAGAAATTTTAAGTGGCATCTAAATGAGGAACTGTTTTCTTCCTACAAAAATTGGGAAAGGCTTAAGAAACCCATCATCGTTTATAGTTGCAGAAGTCTCCAAGTTTATATCTTGCTAATCTGTTTTGCAAATGGCAAGTTCTTTAAAGCTGAAATCTTACACTTCCATCTTTTTGCTAAAAATCATTTGGTGATCCCCTTTGCACTCTAAGCTCTAACTCCTTAACATATCATACACAAGTTGTGTCCTGACCAACTCTAGATTTCAGTTTCATGGTTTTTTTTTTTCATGGTCCACATAATGTTTCATAGCCACATTGAATTAATGGCTCCTTATAAGTTCATCTGCTTCCTCTTCTGGGTCTTTGCAAGTGGTACTTATTTTGGCAATAAACTTCCTCCTCTTTCCTTGGGTAAATAATTCCTTTGGTGTCCTCTGTGAAGACTTCCCTGTCCTGCTATCAGTGTCCCTCTATCTGCCGCGGCATGTCTGCAAAGCTGTGCAGGACTAAATAGTTACTCATCTCCTGGACCACTGTTTACATTTTAGTCTCTTCCAGTTGCATTGTGGGAAGCCACTTAGCTAGAATAAAGTGTGGGTGTACACAACTCTGAAGCCATGTCTTTTACTGTCCTTTCCTGGGACCAGTGTTTCTAGAAGTAGAGTCTTAGTATGCCATGTGTCACAGTCAGATAGGCGTACTTATAAAAACTGAAGCCGACTAACGTGACACAACATAGTCCAGGTTGCTAGTCATTGGGTCTGGCCATTTGTTCTTTAAACCAGCTATTTAGAAGATCTCCTTGCTGCCTACAGTTTGGTAACTATTACAGTTGACTTGAAAAACAGGGACACCAAAGAGTATCCTAGCCATGTCTTTATCTTCAACATATATCCTGGAATGTAGCAGAATTTAATATTTAAGTGAGTATACTTTCCTAAATATGGAAATAAACTTGTATCCTACAAACTTACTATAATCGTTGACCGATTACAGGAAGTTTTTGTCAGTTCTTTGGGATTTTCTACATAGAGGGTCATGGGATCTGAAATCAGTTTTATTTCTTCCTTCCCAGTCTGTATTCTTTTATTTCTTTATCTTGTCATGTTACTTTAGGTAGGACTTCCACTTTGATGTTGAACTAAAGTAGTGAGAGGGGACATCCTTGCCTTGTTCACAATGTTAGGGAAAGTATCTAGTTTCTCACCCTTAAGTATGATATTGACTATAGGTTTCTGTAGATATTCTATATTAAATTGAAGCAGTTCCCCTCTATTTTTGATTTTCTGAGTGTTTTTTTTTTTAATTTTGAATGAGTGTTGGATGATATCAAATGCTTCCTATATGTCTTTTGAAATGATTGTATGATATTTCTTCCTTAGAAAGAAGGATTACTTTTTTTTTAATTTTTAAAAAAGATTTTATTTATTTATTTGATAGATGGAAATCACAAGTAGGCAGAGAAGCAGGCAGACAGAGAGGAGGAAGCAGGCTCCCTGCTGAGCAGAAAGCCCGATGCAGGGCTCGATCCTAGGACCCTGGGATCATGACCTGAGCCGAAGGCAGAGGCTTTAACCCACTGAGCCACCCAGGTGCCCCCAGAATCATGTTAAATGTTGTATCAGTCTTGCATAGTTGGAATATGTCCCATTTGTTCATGGTGTGTAATTATTGTAACACACTGTTGAATCCAATTTGCTAATATTTTGTTGAGGATTTTTGCATTCATATTTGAAGGTATATTGGTCTGTGGTTTTTCTCTATTTTTAATATCTTCAGTTGGTTTTGTTATTGGGGTAATTTTGGTATCATAGAATGAGTTAGGTAGTAATCCCCCCACTTCTACTTTCTGGGACAGAAAGTAGGAAATTAGTATCATTATTCCATAAGTATTTGGTAGAATTTACCAGTAAGCTCATCTGGGCCTGGTACTTTCTGTTTGAGATTATTAATTATTGACTCAATTTCCTTAATAGATACAGTCTTACTCATATTATCTATTTCTGTGGATTTTGGTAGATTATGTCTTTCAAGGAATTGGTCCATGTCTTCTAGGTTATCAGATTTGTGGGCATAGAGTTTTTGATAATATTCCTTTATTACCCTTTTAAAGTCCATAGAATCAGTAGTAATGGCCACTTTTCAATTTCTGATATTTGTAATTTATGTGTACTCTTTTTTTTTCTTTGTTAGCCTAAATTGAATTTTATCAATATTCTTGACTTTTTCAAAGGACTAGTGTTTGGTTTCATTGTTCTTCTATAATTGATTTCCTGTCTTCAATTTCACTGATTCTTTTCTAATTTTTAATTTCTTTTCTTTTGCTTACTTTGTTTTTAATTTGTTCTTCTTTTTCTAGTTTATGAAGTTGGAAGCTAAGTCTTATCCTTTCTAATACAATATATACTTAATTTTATAAATTTTTCTTTATCTCACAAATTTTGATAAATTATATTTTATTTTAATTTTAGTTAAAATATTTTTATTTTTATTTTTTTTAAAATTAGTGTCTTTTGTTTTTTGTTTTGTTTTGTTTTGTTTTTTAGAGAGAGAGAAAGAGTGCCAGCATGTGTGTGAGTGGAGACAGGGGCAGAGGGAGAGGGGAAAGGAGAGAAGCAGATTCCCCACTGAGCATAGAGTCTAATGGGAGGCTGGATTCCACGACCCCAAGATCATCATGTAAGCTGAAATCAGGAATTAAAGGCTTAACCGACTTAGCCACCCAGACACCCTGAGTTAAAAATATTTTAAAAATTTTGTTCAGGCTCCTCTTATCCCTGTATTATTTAGAAATCTATTGTTTAATCTTAAAATATTTTGGGATCTTCCAGCTATCTTTATGTTATTGGATTCTATTTTAATTCCATTGTGGTTTGACAGTATACATGGCTGATTTCTACTTTTCTAAATTTCTTAAGGTGTGTCTTTTAGCCCAGAATGTAGTTGATCTTGCTAAATATTCCATATGAGCTTGAGAAAGAAGATTGTGCACTCTGCTATTATTGGATGGAGTAGTTTATAGATGCCAATTATATACAGTTGATTGATGGTACTCTTAAGTTCAATTATGTCCTTACTGATTTTCTGTCTGTTAGATCTGCCAATTACTGATTGAGTGGTGTTGAAGTCTCCAACTATGCTAGTGGATTTGTCTGTTTCTCTTTTCAGTTTATTTGTTTTGCCTCATGTATTTTGATGGTCTCTTGTGCATATATATTAAGGATTGTTATGTCTTCTTGGAGAATTGACCTCTTTATCCATTATTTAAACTTTTCTGAAGTCTATTTTGCCTAAAATATAATAGCTACTCCAGGTTTGATTAATGTTGATACATCTTTCTCTGTCACCTTACTTTTAATATTTCTGTGTGTTTGTGCTTAAAGTAGATTTCTTTTTTTCTTTTTTTAAAAAATTTTTATTTATTTAACAGAGAGAGATCACATGTAGGCAGAGAGACAGGCAGAGCGAGAGTCAGGGGAAGCAGGCTTCCTGCTGAGCAGAGAGCCCCATGTGACGCTCAATCTCAGGACCCTGAGACCATGACCTAAGCCGAAACCAGAGGCTTTAACCCACTGAGCCATGCAGGTGCCCCTTAAAGTGGATTTCTTATGGACAACAGATAGTTGGGTCTTTTTTTTTTTAATCCAATGTGGAAATGTCCGTATTTTAATTAGTATATTAGATAATGTGTATTTTAAATAATGATTGATATAGTTGGATTAATATCTACCATACGTAATTGGTTTTTACTCATTTTTCTTTTTACACCTTCATTTTTTTCCTCCCATCTTCTTTGGCTTTAACTGAACATTTTATAGGATTCCACATTCTCTCTTCTATTAACATATAAATTATACTTCTTTTTAAGATTTTTTCCAGTGGTTTCCCTAGAGTTTACCATATACATTCACAACTAATATAAGTCTGTTTTCAAATAACACTATACTTCTTCACAGGCAATATAGGTACCTTATGACATAGTTTTCCTAATTTCTGCCTCTCTTCATTTATTTATTTATTTATTTGGGAGTGAAAGAGAGAGAGTGTGAGCACAAGCTTAGGGGGAGAGGCACGGAGAAGCAGATTCCACGCTAAGCACAGAGCCCAATGTGGTGCTTGATCCTATCAGATCATGGATCTGAAGTGAAGGCAGACGCTTAACTGACTGAGACACCCAGGTGCCCTGCTTTTGATTTGTATTATTTCTTTTTGATTCTTTTTTTTTTCTTTGATTCTTACCAGCTCTGCTTACATTGTCCACATATTTTTGTATGTTGTTGTCCACCTTTCCGTTAGAGCCCTTCGCATATTAATCATAATTGTTCTTAAATTCCAGGTCTGATCATTCCAAAATTGGGTTCTGATACTTCTTTTGTATTTCCTGACTGTATTTCTTGCCTTTTTAGCAGGACTTGTAATCTTGTTGTTGTTTTGTTCAAAAGCAGACATGATGTATTGGGCAAAAGGAACTGGAGCAGATAAAACTTTCCTGTGAGATTTTATGTTTATCTGGCTAGGAGTTACACTGTATTTACTTTTGGTATAGCCGTTGTTTCAGAGGTGAACATCTCCTCTGTGTCATTGTTTCTGCTCTTCTCTTAACTCTGGTTTCTCTAAAGACTCTTTTTAAATAGGGTCTGAGATTTGTAGTTCTTTCGGCTCTAATTCCCTATTACTACACCAGAGCCTTATTGATTTGGTCAAATCCATACAAACAGCAAGTAGATTACCAGGTTCTGGAGTGAGGAGGTGTTGAGGAGTAATGGCTAATAGGTACAGAGTGCTTTGGGGGAGAGCGATGAAAATCTTCTGAAATAGTAGTGGTGATGATTGCACAACTCCATGAATGCACTAATAATTATTGAATTGTACACTTTAAAGGGGTACATTTTATGCTATGAACTGCTTAATAAAGCCTGATTTAAAAAACCATGGGTAAACATATTTGATTTGGTGACAAGGAAAATTCAGAATTTTCTTCTGCAAAGTGTTGCTTGCAATATTATGTATAGTTGGGGAAAATTGGAATATCCTAAATTACGCTATATTGAAACTAAAAAGCTTTACTCAGTCACTAATAATGATGTCATCAAAAATGTCAAAAGTTAAGTGAAAAATTGAAGATAGTATAAGATACACAGGATAATTCAAACTTTATAAAATATATTTATGTTATATATATTTCTGGATATCACAGTAAATTTATATATTATAATAAGAAAATAGCATAATGGAATTTTTAAAGATGTCAACAGTGTTTATTTATAACTGCAAGTGTTATGTGTGATGATATTCTACCATTTTTCTTGACAAATTAAACAGTTTTCCAAATTCTTTATAATGAACATTGCATTACAAGTGATTATAAAATAATCAATTGAAGATCACTATCTGTTACTTGTGTTCTTAAATCGATGGTATATGATGTCAGGTGAAGTCCCCATATAGAACTTATTTATATGAGTAATAAATAATAATAATAAAAAAGGCTTGTTAATAAAAACTTAGCATTGAGTTCTCACTCCCCATAACAATATATTCAGCAGTTTTGCCAATGCTGCTGTAATGTACAAGCAAATGAACACAAAAACACAAGCAATGTGTCAGTCTTCCTTAGAAAAATCCATTTTAGAATAAAGATTTTAGCAAGGTAGTGCATGGTCAAGCAAAGCAATTTAGAGCACAACCTTAGAGCTCAGCTTAATTATGTAATCACTTATGAGGTAATTTTTATGGAGTTCTGTAAACTCCATTATAATTTTTTAAAAATGCATTTGTAATGCCCCTTTAGCGACCAACCACAAGACGGAGGAGGTAAGGCAAAACTCATTTTAGGGAAATAGAATAGAGTTGAAAAGTTATGGGAAATTCTGAATCACATTCACAATTTTACCCATTACTCATAATGATTGCACAAAAACCAGAACAGGAAGAAACTGGACTTATTAAAATAAGCATTAAGCATAGCACTAAACAATCTGGGCTTGCAAACTACTGTATCTAGAAGCCATGTTCCCCTGTGGACCTGCCAGGAAAACACATAAAAGACTAAGAAATGTTGATGATATGAACTTAAGAAACAAAATATTCCACCTGGAGCAGTTTTCATAAGTTATTTAGACTTGGTTACTTTGCTTAAAAGCAATTTACATGATTCTAATTGGTCCAAGCAAGCATTTTAGGTAACACAGCACATGATACTCACATTGGAGCAGAGCCTGAAGTATTTTTAAGCACTTTGTTTTCCCAGCTTCCTATTTTTGTTTTCCTTTGGTGACCAAAGCCTTAGCTACATATTTTTTTTAGAAGTTCCAAAGCACTTAGTGTTTGTACCAAATATTTAGAATTTTATTATATTTTGTTATAAGCCATTCTTTTTAATTAAACCAAGACGTGTTTCTTATTAGAAATGAAGTTTCTCCAAGGAAAGAACTATATTCCATTTATTATATATATTTTCACAAGGACCCAGACTTGCACTGGGCAATGCTTAATAAATATAAGATCTGATTTTGCTAGTGTTACTTTCTTATCTATAAACTTCAATTTAATTGGACTCAGATTCACAGTTTCCCTCAGAAACTCTGCTTTTACACTATATCATATCATATCATCATAGCATCCATTTTATATGGTCATTCATTCATCCGTCCATCTAGTCAGCAATCTACATCCAGACCGGTTTTCTTCTCTTTACCTTAGGGCTTGGAAAACTTTTTCTGATGGAAAAGGAAGTATTTCAGGCCTTTGGGCCACAGGGTCTCTGTCACAGGTATTCTATTCTACCTGTGGCAAAAGCACTCAAAACAATACATGAAGGGATGAGTGTGGTTGGGTTCCAATAAATTTTATTTACAAAACCAGCTGCGGGTTGGATTTAGCCACGGGCCTGAGTTTGCAGATCCCTGCTATGGTCCATCTTCTTCATTCACAAATTCTCCATGCATGCAAGGCAATCACCGGGAGACAAAAATCTAAAAATCATACCTCTCCAGTGCTGATAAATCTTCAGTAACATTAATTCCATTCTTGTCCTGGCTTTTAAACACTCATTTCTGCTTTCTAACATTCCAGAACATCTGCTTTTATAACTAAACGTTTTGTTTCCCAGAAAATTCCATGAACCCTTCTCTGGGCATATTTATACAGCCTACTCTATTACTACCAAATTGCCCTTTTACTTAATTTTTCACGAATCACCTCCTCGGGGCCCCTGCATGGCGCAGTCAGTTTAGCTTTTCATTCTTGGCTTCGGCTCAGGTAGTGATCTTGGGGTCATGAGATTGAGCCCCACCTCAGACTCTGTGCTCAGGACAGAGCTTACTTAGGATTCTCTCTCCCTCTCCCTTTGCCCTGCCTCCCCCAACTCCCTGCTGCACTCTTACTCTCTCTAGAGTAAAAAAAATAAATTGTTCAAAAAAAAAAATTCCCTCCCTTATCAAGCATTTGTAGTTATTCTTTCTCTGACTGCCCTAAGAGGAAGCTGCTTTGCTGTGATTGTTTTTATAGAATTCATTTAATTGTTTGTCATTTTTATTATATACCCCATCTTTTTTTAAAATTTTTTATTTTTTATAAACATATATTTTTATCCCCAGGAGTACAGGTCTGTGAATCACCAGGTTTACACACTTCACAGCACTCACCAAAGCACATACCCTCCCCAATGTCCATAATCCCACCCCCTTCTCCCAACCCCCCTCCGCACAACAACCCTCAGTTTGTTTTGTGAGATTAAGAGTCACTTATTATACCCCATCTTTTATTAAGCATAATCACTATTCAAGTCCTCTTACATTTTTAAAAGCTTATAATTTTATGTTCCTAAGTAGAATGTAATTCATTAAGGAAAAGCACTGTTTTATACTTGATGAATTTTCCCTGTTGGATCTCCTGTTGTATTCAATAGTACACAGTGACCTGTTCATCTGATCTGTAGAGCTAGACCTAGATTTGAGGTAGAACATAACTTAGATTACCTGCTTTTTTCTCATACGGAGGAGGTATCCAGGAGTGGTCTCTTTTTTGGTGAGATGCTTTCTTTGGTAAAGTGACTGCTCCACCATGAGAATAGGGATGACCTTTCTGCCGGGATACAGGATAAGCTGGTTTACATGGGTACTTTTATTAGATACACCTGGAATCCAGGAAGGGGTGATTTCAACTGAAATGGTTGCACTGAACCTGAAGGGAAAACCAGAGGCAGAAATTAACACTACTAAAAATCCACTTATGGCTCTCTAGTAGGTTCAAATACTAGTAGGAGGACCTCTCAACAGATGAAAAAAATATATGGGCCTTAAAAAAATGTGGTGGTAGGGAGAGAAGAGAACAGTAAGAGGCCTTGGCTTGGCGTCATTGAAGAATTTTGTTCTTGATTTAAGGTGTGGTCATCATTTTCCTTTCCATGAATCATTTCCTTTATGATATAATGGTTATAGTCAATGTGTAAATGAAAATGTAACATTCTTGCACTTGGACGTCACCAAGCAGATGAGTAATTTTTCAATTTAGTTTTTCTGCAATTGTAATATATTGGTAAGAAACACTCTAAATACCCAACTGACAA
Source organism: Mustela lutreola (assembly GCF_030435805.1). Classification (NCBI taxonomy): domain Eukaryota; kingdom Metazoa; phylum Chordata; class Mammalia; order Carnivora; family Mustelidae; genus Mustela; species Mustela lutreola. The sequence continues at coordinate 37,444,816 of NC_081294.1, forward strand.
ATATGTCTTTACAACTTACACACTTAACATTTTGACATTCTTTTTTTTTTTTTAAAGATTTTTATTTATTTATTTGATAGAGAGAGATCACAAGTAGGCAGAGAGGCAGGCAGAGAGAGGGGGGGAAGCAGGCTCTCGGCTGAGCAGAGAGCCCGATGTGGGGCTCGATCCCAGGATCCTGAGATCATGACCTGAGCTGAAGGCAGAGGCTTAAACTACTGAGCCACCCAGGCGCCCCACATTTTGACATTCTTAACAGGTGCATAGAAACATGTCTTAAATGATGAGAGACCATTTATTTTGAGGGTTGAATTACTTAGTGTTTCTGGGTTATTATCTGCTACATCGTCATGTTATTTCCGTATATTTTAACTCATAGACTGTTACTGCTTTTTCATTATTAATAAAGCTTTCAAAAATCATACAAATAGTACATGCACATTACTATTTGACTTGGTGACTGCTCCTCTGTAGAACTCCTATTAATATCCTACTCATGGAAGTGTCTCATGATGACAGTACAGATTACAACTGATGGTTCGTAAATTTTTTTTTTTTTTTTTGGTCAGAGAAAATAAAATTTCTGTGGAGCAAACATATAATTTAGGACAAAGATGAATAATTTTAATGGCATTTTGTATATATTTCTAATTATCATAAAGGATATTAACACATGTAAATTAATATTTATCAATTGCTATACTAAATTTTTAATAATATTTGACTTAATTACCAAGTGTTTATCAAGACAGTCAATTTCTATGAGCTTGTAGTAGATGAGTAAAAATAATAGTTAACATACAGGTAAAATATACCTATGGTTGTTTTTCACTAGATAACACATTTTTTCCTTTAAAGGAGGAGTAAAACAACTTTCTATATAATGAGTACTTATTTTTCTTGAAATTTTCTTACTTCTAGTATGTATAATGGGACTATAGAATGAATAAAGGTTTGTTGTGAAATTTCTATTGTTACAGAAATGATTAACATAGAAAAATCAGGAACATATTAAATTGTCTTTAGTATCAGTTTATATTGATTTAATCTCCAAATAGTTTGTAAAAGCACTGCAGGAAATGAGATCTTGGGAGAAACATGAAGTATTGGCTAATTTTATGTGTCAACTGGACTGGGCCATGTGGTATCACATATTTGGTTAAAAATTATTCTGGGTGTGTCTGTGAGGGTGTTTCTGGATGAGATTAACATTTGAATTAGTAGGCTGAGTAAAGCAAACTGCCTACCCTCTTCTGGGGAGGGGGGTCTCTTCCAATTCACTGAAAGTCAGATTGACAAAAGTTCTAATGGACAAAACGGCTGATTAAGGAAGGATATGCTCTTTCTTTGCCTGGCTGTCAGTTTTCTGTTTGCTGTCTTCAAGCTGGAACAGAGGTCTTCTCCTGCATTGGACTGTAACTTACACCATCAGCTCTTTGTCTTCTCAGACCTTTGGACTCAGACTAGAACTAGTATACCTTCTGCTTTCCTGGGTCTCCAGCTTGTTGACTATAGATCTTGAGACTTCTCAACTTCCATAATCACCTGAGTCAATTCCTTATAATAAATTTATTTATTATAATATTATCTATGTATCTATCTATCTATATATCTATCTCTCTACCTACGTACCCATCCATCCATCATCTACCTTCAATCATGTATCCTACTGGTTCTCCTTCTCTGGAGAACCACTAATGCATTAGGCTTGGTTTAAGCAATCTTCTCATCTAAGACCCCATTCTTTAGCCTTCCTGTGCCATCTCTATAGTCTATCTGGTGCTTTTCCTTCTTATTTCCCAAATCATCTGTTTTTGAAAATATATACTAATGTGATTTTCCTTCCAAATACATAGGGAGCACCTAGAAGACAGGGATGGTACCACTTTCATCTTTCCTAGTGCAGTCGCTGAGACTTAGTAATGGTACCACTAAGTCCCTGAGACTTAGTCATTATTACGCATGTCATCACTATGCATGTCGTTACTATACATGTAATAGACTCATACATGCATATGAAAAGATACAGAGGTTGAATTTGCCTTAATCCACGTACAGTCTCCCAAGTTTTCTCTGTATATTTCTAAAAGTCAAATCTATATAGACAGGACAGACAGAAACAGGGAAAAATACACTAATGATTCTTTACCAGATAAATATAAATTCTTTCTGTAAGTCAGGTTAAAATAAGTAATAAATTCAATATTTTGAGTGATCTTTAAATTCAAAGATATCTGTCTTTGAACTCTGGTATCTATGCTAAAAAACAGATGTGTGAATATTGTCCTTCCCCCATTACAAATTTATTTTAATGGTTGTGCCTTTTTTTGGTAGTAGATAAATTTTCTATATGTAAGCTGTGGTTTGGGGAAATACTCATAAATGACCCATATCTCTTATAAGAAACAACAAAACAATGGCTCAAATAGGTTGGCATAGAAATGAATTCAGAGCAGAAATAATGGACCCAAACAAAATTTCTAGGAGAACAAAGAAAAGTAACGAGGTATGAGAAACCAGTCCAGATTAAAGATCCTAACTTTTGGGGTGAAAGACAAGGAGGGGAAGGCTACTAGCTTCTCTAAAGCACAGAAGAGTGAGAATCCAGGCTTTATTTAGACAAAAGGTACACTTTGAGGGACAAAGAAGCCAGCTGGAGGGAGAAAACAGCTGTAGACACTCTTGTGCAGATGAAATAAATTTTAAAAGGGGTGGAGGTATATAAAAGGTCTTAAGTATATGACTGATGTATTTCTCAAGAAGTTGGTTAAATTTTGAAACTTCATAGGGTCAGAAACTTAATAAAAATAATCGTTACGTCTCTGAAACCACAGGAGTTTTTCATAGCCATTCAGTGCTGAGAAGACAGTACTCAGGTCTTACCAAGAGTTAGGTCCTCGAAGGAATGCTAAATCCAAGGAAAAATCAGATGTCAACTGAGCCTTGCATAAATTGCAATCCAGCCTTCATTCAGGTCCATTCCTGGTTTGGACTGAAGATGGTTGCTCCTCCTCTTCCCACCCCAGGTCATGTTCCTCCTCTGAAAGCTCTAAGGAAGAATGAACTCTGCCTTTTCTTAACTTCTGATGGTGACCAGTAACACTTGCTGTTCCTTGGTTTATAGCTGTATCACTCCAATCTCTGTGTCCATTGTTATATGGCCTTCTTTGTTCTGCATGTTTCTACATCTTCAAATCTCTCTGTTTTTATAAGGACACAAGTCATTGGAATTAGGGTCTATATTAATCTAGTATGACCTCATCTTAACCTGGTTACATCTGCATATATTTTATTTGCAAATAAGGTCACGTTCACAGGTACTGGCGGTTAAGACTTGAACATATCTTTCTTTTTTTGGGAGGGGGGAGAGGAGACAAAATTTAATTCAAAATAGGGGGGAAGGTAGAAACCCAGTGAGCAGGTGTTACATATAAATGGATTAGCTGTGACTCAGCTCCAGAGATTGTTGCCATCCGGGCTTGCTGGCCAGCATTATCACATGTGAACTGTGGGCTGCCAGTTTGCATATTTTGCTTTCAGGAAAGGATTTACCTTGAAGAAGATGGTTTGTTACTGGGGATTAATAGAAGAAGTCAATTGTGAGCAGAGAGTCTTTAGTTTTACATGGCTTTAGAAAATAGTAAATATGTCCTACTATGTAGTAGAAGAAATGTTCTGGAATGCAAAGACCAGCAGAAATACTGTAGTTTTGGAATGTCAGAGAGCCCTGTCATAAACATTTGTGGATATCATTAAAAATTACATCAAAAAGACATCGTGAGTATAGCTAGACTCATGTATAATGTATAGCATTATGATCAAGTTTTCTTAGAAATTTTCCACTTACAAGTACCTTAATCCACAGTTATTGGATTTATTTTTTTCCCTCCCTATGACACAGATATGAATTTGACAAGGTCACTTCAATGCAATCAATCTTATTTTAACAACAGTTTCTAAAGGCAAGGGATGGGAATGCAGCCTATTTTCATTTAGAATCACTAGGGTAGACTGCATTTTGGTAGTTCCCAGTGTGGAAATTATCAATTCTGGGGAATACTTACTTGTAACTCGAAGAGAATGCTCAGTATGAGAATATATTCTCCATTGGTAAGGAAAGACAGGATTTGAAGTCTAGAGAGATTGCAAGTGAAATCACAGTTCATGTCTGAGGCTCACAATGTCAGAGGGACTAAATGACCAAGATTCAACTCAACCCTCTTTTCTAGGAGTCAGTTAAAAAAAAAAAAAAAAAAAAAAACTTTTTGTGTAGTAGACATTCCTTAAGGCCTTATATTTTTGAGCTCTGTTGAGTTTTCCTCCTGCTGGAAATACTCGAACTGGGTAGAACATTTGCCCAAAGCACAGATAATTATACACTAAATCCTTTTGTTGTCGTTGTTTTTTTTTTTTTTTTCTTTCAGAAGCAGGGGCACTTATTTAACCATGGACTTTGCTGATGCAACAAAATTTAAAAATGGCCTATTTAGTGGACTTTCGCACTCTCATTGACTAACTAAGGTTACACCACCTGACATCCACCACCCAGCTGTGGCTTTTTTGATAGTTACACTGCAACACAAATGTTACACAAATGTAACACAAATTTACAGCTCCCACCTTGGCTAATTCCACACACAATTTTAGCAATTATCTTTTCCATCACCTTTGCTCATTCCCTCCCACTATTTCCATATGGACCCACCATTAGATTGTAAATTCTGTGGAGGGCAATGAGACCTTTTCTTTTCTTTTCCTCTCCCATTAGTACTGTGCTTTCATATATTAGTCATTTAGCAAATATTATTATTATAGTTCCACAACACTAGCTGGTAAAATGAAATTATTCATTTTTTTTCACTATAAAACTGTTAATATAAAACAACAACAAAACATAGTTGTAAGCTAGGACCACACAGTACAGTCTAATTATTATTAATCACCAAGTAAACTCCCAACTCAGACAAGTGAGTTATTTGTGCCCAGGGAAATTTTTACATTATGATTTCTCCACTATGTCCCATGATGGAAACACATTTAATTAATTAATTGACAACACTCCAGTTGACTCTATGAAGCATTAGACTGAGCTTACTTTGAAGTTGAGGAAGAATTTTCTCCTACCCAAAGCAGTAAAATAATTTTTTTGTATTTATGCCATGAAAGAAAAAATCTTTTCAGTCTCTGAAAAGATTTAGCTCTTTGGGGACTACAATATTTCAATTAATGACACTCCTTCAAATATCTTAAATCCTGCTTTCTTGCTCAAAATTCTATTATCATAAATTTATTCTGTTGTGTTAGGCCAAGTGTAAATTAGCAAAGTGAGGAGGAAAATAGAGCCAATTATTCAGATAATTGAAGCAAAATACTCTTTTTCTCATTATTGTATATTTTCAGATAAAATGTTTTTAAAAACCTGATTACATATGGAATTATCCTAGTTTCCTCTCTAATAATGTATATAGTTAGATTATATTATTTAAAATTTCTGATTCTTATGAACTTTCTGACTTTGAAGCTTGTTCTGTGTAGGTAAATAACTCCATTAGCAAGGCTAACATATGCTTAGGGAGTTGAGCTCAAAGTAGAATGTTAAGCTTTAGTTAATGAATTTAAGTATTAGAGAATTTACTCAAATAGATATATAAAAATCTCTTCCCTGGAGTCTAGATCCACATAAGTAAAATAAAATAAAGAATCAAAGTAATCATCTCAGTAAATAAAATCCCAAATTCATCTCTTGCATGCAAAATATGCAGATAGAACTTAAAAACAACAACAACAACAACAACAACAAAAACTTTTGCTTCAATCATCCAAATTTGAAGTTCACCTTATATTTTGTCATTTATATTTTTGTCATTTTTATCATTTAAAACTAATTTTTGTTTTCTAAACTTTTTCTTCATTTCAAAATAAGATATAATGATTTTTTTTTTTCTGTCACGGTGTAAGTAAAAAAGGGACAAGAATTTGTTCTTTAGAAAAAAAATTACCTACCTAATAATCTAAAAAAGAATCATAAACTACATTTCCCTCTTTATTTACAAATATCACTCTTATATGTTAGTTTTCTCTTTGTTTCTAAAATATTCCACAATTGCCTATTTGTGTATTTTACTTTTCCATTAAAATATTTATTGAAAACATCAAATACAATGAATTGGAGATAGCTAGCTCATTATGCAGGAAAGATATATTTGTTGAACATATAAAAAAGCATACTTAGGTAAATTAAAAGCATAAATGTAAAGAGTAAAATGAGAAAGACTTAGAAATTTGTAGCAAAGGATTCTTTAAATGAAAAGACATACCATAGGGATGCCTGGGTGGTCAGATGGTTGAGTCTGCCTTTGGTTCAGGTCATGATCTCAGGTCATGAGCCTCTTTCCTCCTCTCCCTCTCCTGCTTGCTATTCCTGCTTGTGCTCTCTCTCTGTCAAATAAATAAACAAATAAATAAATAAATAAATAAAATCTTCAAAAAAACACACAAAAGACATGCCATGAAGAAAAACAAGGGATTGAACACATCAGTTAAGGCCTTTCATTCAAAAGAGGGCAGCTTTTGAGAATATGAGTACAGGTTGATATTGTTCTAGAACTGTAGCAGTTATTCTAAGAATGACAAAAATTTAATATCTGAAATATGACGCATGCCAGTCAATAAGAAAGACAAACATAAACTGAGTATAAAAATTGTCAAAGAAGAGGGAAGAAATTCAAATGCCTCACAAATATATGTAAAGATGATTAATCTTATAACTACTCAGGTAGTTGTAAATTAACATAGCAATTAGATATTTACATGCATCTAATTATGGAAATTTAGGAAGTACCTATATTGGTCAGGATGTAAGAAGACAATTCCTTAAGTCATTGCCTATGACAATGTAAACTGGTATAACTTTTCATGAGACATATCTTGCATGTTTTGATGAAACTGAGTATGCATATAATTTATTATCCAAAGATTCTACTACTGGGTATTTAACAGAGAAATTTTTGCATAGCCTATAGTTGTCTTTGTGTATGTGTGTGTGTGTGTGTGTGTGTGTGTGTCTGTGTATGTGTGGTGGCAAGAATACAAAAGCAAACTAGTTGTCTAACACTATGCAAATGGATAAATGAAAAGAAGGCAGATACAGAGAATATGGTATTATGATGGAGTTACAATCAATGAACCAGACGTACAGTAAAACAAATAGATCCTCAAACTTTGGGTGAAAAATCCAAAGAAATAGAACATTTATAGCTTCTCACCACATATAAATGAAAATATATACATATACAAAACAGCATTAAATTATTCAATAATACAGGTATTACCAAATACATATAGCAAATAAAAATAGAATGGGAACGAGCTTTGTTAATGAAGAAGAAAAAAAACCATAAAACAGGAGAAGAATCTCATGTAGACCAAAAGTGATGGTGTTTCTGCTGTGCAAATAAAATGTCATAAACAAGGCCTTTATATTTCATTCCTCATGGAATCAGAGATATTTACCTTTTCTCTGATATTCTCACTGTACCAAATCACATAATGATGTTTATATTTCCCAGCTCTGTGTTTCCTTTGATTGACTTCCGCCTTATCCACCTTATCTTTGTTTGTTTCTTTGTTCGTCTCCGCCTCTTGTTGACTCACAGTCTCCTGTTATATTTTACTACTTTAAAGTCTAGGCTCCCTATCCAGCCGGGAACCTGCTTTGCCTTCTCTCTCTGCCTGTTACTCCCCCTGCCTGTGCACACGCTCTCTCTCTGTCAAATAAATAAAATATTTTAAAAATATATATATAAAGTCTACTTATTTTTTAGTTAGATAGTAAGCTCTTGATGTAACTAACTCATAATTTTATAACTTTGAAATATTCACATAAATGTTCCAAGTTTTAAAAAAGCAAAAGGTATTTTATTTCTATAATGCACATTGACTGCACTGCCAATGATGGATTATAGCTAACAAAAATGATTCCACTACTGGAATTGTTTACTCCTGATAGGGGAGGGTGGCAGAGTATCAAGGAAGACTCTCTGCCTTTCTAAGTATTTTCTCCATATACTGGCTATTACCTACAGTTTCCTTACAAGCTATGTCATTTTTCTACTCCACAATTAGTCATGTAGCTCACATTTGTAAAGCTCTGTTAAGAGCAATGGACCTTAAAAGAATGAGTGGAAGGGTCAGGGAATAAACAACAGAGCAAAAGGATAACATTTTTAATTAATTAATTAATTTTATTTTTTTGCTTACAGTTGGCAATTATCATCTGCAAATATGAAGAATTCTTTAGTTCAGATCTTTCCCTTTCTTTCCAAAAGAACATAGGATGAGGTACCAACAGAGACCACATAGGGTTCCTAGACCGGGAGCCAAAGGTAAAAATGAACCTTACTCCTGCCTCACTGCTTGTATTAGATGAGGCCTAGTGGAGAACTTTAACCAGCACCTGGAGGTTATGAGGTCATACTTCCATGGTGTCCATGGAGGCCACACGGGGAGCCAGAATTCTTTTTCCTATCCAGCAACAATTAGCAGGCTCCACCCCAACATCAACGGAGGCTGAGCAACAAACCTGGACTTTCATACCCACTTAGCAATAACCCACAGGCACTCCTCACTTTCTCCATCAGAGTATTGTCAGAGGATACCTACTGAAGCAAAATATTTGAATAAGATTTGAACTTTCATAACATATCCCAAATGTCAGATTTTAATAGCAAATTACTCTAAAGGAAAAAAAGAGAACAGCAAATGTCTACACTCAGGTGAAAAAGAATGAATTTATCTGACAAAGATTTAAAATTAGCCATCATAAAAATATTCCAATAAACATTTGAGAGTACATTTGAAATGAATGAAAAATTAGGAAGTTTCAACAGAGAAATAGGAAATATAAAAACTAAATGGAAGATTTAGAGCCAAGAAATATAATCACCACAATAAAATGTTCCATGCATGAGCTAATTCACAGAATGGAAAGAACAGAAGATAGAACCAATAAACTTGAATAAACAAAAATCTATAGATCCAAGAAACTAAGCAAACACCAAACAGGATAGAAAATAATCCATGCTGAGACAGGTTATAATTAAACTTCTGAAAACTAGTGAAATAAAAAATGTCTTGAAAGCGGTGAGAGAAAAGCAACCCCTTAGCTATAGGGGGAAAATAATTTGAATGACAGAAGATTTCTCATCAGAAACCAGGAGGTCTAAAGGAAGTGGTACAATATTTTTTTTTTTAATTTTTTATTTTTTATAAACATATATTTTTTATAAACATATATTTTTATCCCCAGGTCTGTGAATCACCAGGTTTACACACTTCACAGCACTCACCAAATCACATACCCTCCCCAATGTCCATAATCCCACCCCCTTCTCCCCAACCCCCTCCCCCCGGCAACCCTCAGTTTGTTTTGTGAGATTAAGAGTCACTTGTGGTACAATATTTTTGATGAACAGAAAGAAAAGAACTGTCAACCCAGACTTCTATATGCAAGGAAAATCTCCTTTAAGAGTTAAGGTAAATCTTCTTCTACCCACTTAAGCCTCCATGTTGTATCACCACTTCCTCATATCAGGGAGATCATATGATAGTTGTCTTTCTCTGCTTGACTTATTTCGCTAAGAAGAATAAATGAAACAAGATGGGATTGGGAGGGAGACAAACCATAAGTGACTCTTAATCTCACAAAACAAACTGAGGGTTGCCGGGGGGAGGGGGTTTGGGAGAAGGGGGTGGGATTATGGACATTGGGGAGGGTATGTGATTTGGTGAGTGCTGTGAAGTGTGTAAACCTGGTGATTCACAGACCTGTACCCCTGGGGATAAAAATATATGTTTATAAAAAATAAAAAATTAAAAAAAAAAAGAGTTAAGGTAAATCAAATAATCTCAGATGAAACAAACCTACAGCCAACAAATTAAATTTAACTTAAAAGAATGGATAAAGGGGCTTCACTAATTAGAAATGAAATGATTCAAGGAGGAATTTTGGAATATTAGGAAGGAAGAAAGAGCAAATAAAAGTGAAAATATGCATAAATCCTGTTGACTTTCCTTCTCTTCTCGAACTTTGAAAATAGATAGTCGAAGTAAAATTGTAATGTTGTCAGACCTGGTTCTCAATGTAGGTAGGGTATATACATACTGTGTATGTGTGTATCTCAGCCACTAACAAAGCTATACAAAGACAAAAAAACATGATTATAAGTCAAAATCAAATACTAACAGATTTTTCAAGTATCCCATAGGAAGGCAAAAAACAAAACAAACAAAAAGAAAAACACAGAAATGTTTAAAAGAGGAAAAGACAGAAAACAAAAAATAAAATAGCAGACTTAAGCCCTAACATATTAATAATTTCATTCAGTGTAAATTTAAAGACAGACAATGATGGAGTAGCTAAGGAAATATTACCCAACTCCATGCTATCTACAAGAAACTCACTTCAACTATAATGGCATAGGTAGATTGAAAGTAAAAGCATGGAAAAAAGATAATACAATGTAAACATTAATCAAAGAAACCAGGACCAGCTCTACTAATATCAGGTAAAGTGAACTTCAAAGCAAAGAAAATTACCAGAGCCAGAGACAAACCTTACGTAATGTTAAAGGGTAAATCCAACAAGAAAACAGCAGCCTTCCAAATGTGTATGAACCAAACAGCAGAACCGCAAAATATATGAAGCAAAACCTGATGGAATGGAAAGAAGAAACTGACCAGTTCACAATCATTGTTAGGGATTTCAGCATTCCTCTTTCAGTAATTGGTAGTACAACCAGACAGAAAATCTGCAAGGCAGAGAAGAACTCAGTCACGTCATCTATTGATGGAATCTAATCACCATTTACAGAACATTCCACCCAAAAAAGCAGAATGCACTCTCTTCAAAGACCCATGGAAAATATACCAACATAGACTATGTGCTGATTCATAAAACAAACCTCAACAAATTTAAAAGGACTGAAATTATACAAACTTGTTCTCTAATCACAGTGATAAAAATAGAAATTTAAAAAAGAAGCATAAAAAGAAAATCTCCAAATACTTGAAAAATAAATAATGTACTTCTAAATCATCTGTGAGTCAAAGAGGAGATCAAAAGGGAATTATACAATGTATTTTATATTGAACTTAATGACAATGAAAATACAATATATATCCATTTTTTGGACACAGTTAAAGCAGTTGTAAGGGAAATCTATAGCAGGAAATGCTTAGATTAGAAAAGAGAAAAGTCACAAATAAATACCTAAACTCCCATCTCAGGAAAGTAGAAAAATAAGAGCAAAAATATGTTCAAAGCAAGAAGGAATCAATTAATAAAGACACAAGCATAAATCAAAGAATTGAAACCAAGTGAAAATTGAACAAATGAAAATCAAACTGTTGAAATACAATGGATTCCTTAAAAAGATCAATGAAATGAATCAACATTTAGTGTGAGAGATAATTTTATATGTCAACTGGGCTAAGTCCTACTACCTGTTTTTAGTAAAAATCTACTCTAGATGTTGGTCTGAAGGTATTTTTCAGAAACGATTAACATTTACATCAGTAGACTTTGAATAAAGCAGTTTCTCTCCATAATGTGGTTGGTTCTTGTTCAATCAGTTGAAGGTCTTAAGAAAACAACAACAACAACAACAACAACAAAACTGGGATTCCACAGGGAAGAAGGAATTCTGCCTTCAGAGTCAAAACTGCAACATCAACACTTGCCACCAACCTGCTAGCTGGTCTTGCCAGCTCCCACAATTGTGTAAATCAATTCCTTACACAAACAAACAAAACACTCTCTATATTTACACATCCTGTTGGTTCTGTTTGTTTGGAGAACTCTAACTAACACATCTAGCACTACAAATAAAGGAAAGTGAAAAGACAACAATCACCAATATGATACCAGAAAGATAATAAGAAGATACTGTGAATTACTGCACACATAAATTTCACAAGTTAGATGAAATGGGCCAATTCCTCAAACTATGCACAAACTATCACAACTGACACAATATGAGATGGGTGATTCATATTTGAATAAACCTGTAACTATTAATGGAATTAAATTCATCATTTACGCACTTATGAAAAAGAAATCCCGAGGCCTACCTTGATGGTTTCACTGGAGAAAACTAGCAAACATTTAAAGAAGAATCAACATCAGTTCTACACATTTTTCCCACAGAACATGAAAGTTGAGAATATACTTGAAAATTTATTTTATGAAGTCAACATTACCCTGGCTATGTGACTGCAAAGGGGTAGCCTGAGGGAGATCTTCACAGTGATGACACGTTCTGTATTTTGATCGTGGTGGTGGTTACAGGAATCTATGCATGCACTGAAATGGCATAGAACTATGCATACTTACTGTTCCAGTGTCAATTTCCTGGTTTGATATTGTACTATAGTTATATAAGATTCAGACATCAAGGTGAAATCAGGAAAACTGTGTGAAGGTTACACAGGACTCTTGTACTATCTTTGCTACTCCCTATGAATATGTTATTTCAAAATTAAAAATGAGGAAATATCTTAGAATTTCATGGGATCTTTCAATTAAAATTTGGTGTATTGTAATATTATTGGAGAACTAAAACTTCCCAGGATTCCCTGCCTTTGGATACTGTGAAACATGACAACTGTAGAAAGTAAGCTTTAAGTAATTCATGCCAAAACATCGAACACAGTGCCTGATTTATGGTAAGTGAATACCAGGATACTACGTAGTTTTAATAGTTTAGAACACAAAGGAACAAAAAATGACTCTGGGAATTTGTAAAACGGAAATTAATGGTAAAAGTAAAAGCATTTTACTTTCCTCTCTGTAAAATGTATGATGGACTTTGTTTTTCTTGTTAACCTTTGAGATGATGTTCTCTTATCAGAGTATTATCTAGTCGAATGGTTACTTTCCTTCGACTATTGGATACTTCTCAAACTAATCTTCCCATTGTCCACACCCTAAATCAGAGGCATAAAAAAAAGTTACCTTTTGTTTATTGTAGATATTATCTACCTTAATTATGTTATCTCATCTCGCTTAAACTCCAATAATTCTAAGATATAAAAACTATAACTATACATATATGGGAATCTTTGATGAAGAAATGAAAGGAATTAGTAAACTTATATGACTATTGAGTGATTTTTTTTACATGAAAAATGCAATGTCATGTCAACAATCTAGAGAAAGAATAATAGTCTGTGTAATAGTCCTTAAACGTGGATGGTTGCTTACTCTAAAGTTGGTTAATCTTCAGTATGTTTGTACATATCCATAAGTTTTTGGCAGTAGAACACAAAATTGTTCAGTCCCAGTTAAAGAAAAAAATGACATTCGATTGTTATAATATAATAATGATATAACCTCTTAATGTGTTTCTGACAAAAAATATTATGATGTCAATGATTTTTTCATGCTTGGAAGTAGAGTGTTATATGCACTTTTGGTCTGAACATTTTAAACAGATGTTGGACTGGTAATCCATAAAAATAAAATGCTAAAAGGAATAAATACAGCATTCATATGAAGGAAAAAAAGCAGTTAGAACTCTGTAGTTCACAGAGGGGGAAAAGAGAGTGGGTCCTCAAATTATTGCTCCAGAAAATCAGTGACAGCAACTTTGGCGGTGAGGCAAAGGGCATAGAGCATTTAGATACAAATTTTCAAAGTGACAGCTCTGGAGAAGTGAGCCACTGAGCAGTTTGAATTTGGCCTTCCTTAGGCTAAACACTGCCACCAGATAATTTCTTGAGTTTTCTTTCAGAATTATGATGTTTTAAAAAAAATGGACTAAACTGAGGTTTCAGAACATGTACCCCATTACCTTAATTAAAATAGAAAACCCAAGCCTGTCTCTAGTGATTGCCATATTTGACTTCATCTCTTTCATAATCTTAATTGTCTCTTTAATTAAAGAATTATCTTAATGATCAGTTTTAAGATAGTTGGAGCCACGGTATTAGTCAGTGTACTTATTTTGAACTTGTAAGGAAAAGTCAGAGTCCAAGGTTAGGTAAGACAATGTAGCACATTTTTCTTAGATTTCCAGGCATAGTTTTGTTCTCTAATCTTAACACTTAATGTGTTAAGGAACATTCTTCCATCCCTTTCCAAAACTTCCGATGGCTGTGTAGAGGACCAGAAAGAAGTCTCAAACTGGAGATTGTTGTTCCACAAGTGTGTGAAGGAAGATTTTTACTCACTTGAAGATTTGGGTTAATGGTGTTTAGACCATTGGTTTTCTCAAGTTTCTAAGTGTTCTCTTATGACAAATACATACTTAGCATGTAACGAAGTTTCATTGTTGCTGTTGTTAAAAGCAAGATCAAGTGAAGTTTACTAAAGAGATCTTAAAACTAGCTTTTTGACAATTCTACTAGTGCAAATAAAAACGTATAGTGAGAAATAGATGTAAAGAATTATTTTACTCCAAAGGAATTTGTCACTTTTCTAACGGGGTGTTGTAAATGTCACTTAGAAAACAAAGCAATTGGTATTAAAATACATGCAGAAGGATTGTGGAATATTGGAAAGAGCACAGACTGAAAGTCAAGAAAGCTAGAATTAAATCTCAGATCTGCCTGTATTCATGGACAAGTCATTTAATCTCTCTGTCTCATTTTTCCCATTCGTGGACTGGAAATAATACCCATTTAAGGATAAAATGTATTGTTAACTACAACTAAGGAATCAGTTTTGCTTTTATTAAGAAGAAGGTTTTGAAGTTTGTATTTATACCTTTTCTCTCCCTGAAAATGTGAATTATTTTCTTAAAGCAGCAACAAGAAAAAAGAAGAAAGTCTTCGTTAATATGGCATGACGAATGACACATCCACATTGGTTACTAATAATACACCAACACTGAAAATTGTCTAAGTTTGAGACTGCTCAGTAGGTAAACTAAAACCTACAAGCCCTCACGTGGACCTGTATTTACACACAGATGTATCGGCCTCTCAAAGTAATTGTTTCCTAACAAAGTATTGTTTATAGGTTTCATGCAAATTGATTTGAAGTGTTGCTTAGACAATCTTATTATATTTAGGAATAAAAACTTCCATCAAGAAATTGTACAAAAGAAAATGGACACACCAGCTGGGTAAATCTATCATATAGGGGGGAGTGGGGGGAAGCACTTTTAATTAGCTGAGTGAATGCAGTTTGCTGAACACAGAAAGCACAGCCTCAGTCATATTAAAATGTGCCTAATTTTCTGTGAAAAAGTCCCATCTGAACAGGCCTGACCACAGTCAATCATACTAAAAGCCACTGGTGCTTAATTTGATTTACCAATATAAAATGCAAATTAGGTTATTAAGTGGAGTGGCAGACTGAGTAGGGCCCCTTTCAAACCATCAAGTTAAATGCAAGCAGACAGCAAACTGGCTGTGCAAAGAAAATTTTAGCATATTCGTTTGATTAGTGCTACAAAAATTTAATTAGGTTGGCTAATTACTTGACAAATTGCTCTACACGAGAGAAAAGGCAGAGGAGGTTTTTTTTTTCCTTTTTCATTGCAAATATCCTGTGTGTATTTTAGCCCAAATGCTATCTGCCAATTTGCAAAAGCATTATTAAATGAATGGAAGATGGTCCCCAACAATGGTAAATCATATAATGCACATAATTAGACAAGACCCACACAACTGTACCCATATGTCCATACTCTCTCATGACTAAAAATATTTAACACAATATTTTTAAGTAACTACTGTCAAAACAGATTATTACAAAGCAGTCAGTTGTTCTTAAGAAAGAAAATATTGTGCATGATAAGGAAAAGAGACATTTATGAAATTCCTCCTAGAGGAGCTCATTTGTTAACTATTAAATGAAGTAGTGGTAACACACTGAAATTTATCATCATGGAATGGACCTGTTGGCCACAACATGCGTGATTGAGGCCTGGGTTACAGTGGAGTAGAGAAAATCATTTCCTTGTGGTAGATTCAAAATGTAAAACTATTAAATAATTCTCGAAGTCTACTGACATCTTATAAGATGAATTTCTGTCTTCTGAATGTTGTTTATTAGTATTCTTTTCTTCCCCTATCTTTTCCCAGTCACTTTATAAGAGAGCAGATATGAAATACTCATCTTTGGGGAAATCTTGCAAGTTGTGTGACCACAGAATGAAAGAAAATTTTCAGTCCATGTCAGTGTTTTATTGAGACTTTAAGAATGACCTTGAGTAACGGAAAGTGTCTTTCTGTGCTCAAAGGGAAACTTGATTTTCTTAGAGAAAGTATATGTTTTTAATCAATATTCAAGAGAATAAGAAAGGGAGTTCCATAATCATAGTATTATTTGGAGGATCCCAATTTTTTTCATATATTTATTTGATTGTTGTTGATTTTCTACAGAACTAGTGACTCTGTTCTAACTCAGACACCATGATTTTACATATAGATGGTCACTTTGCCTGTTCAAGTGGAAAACATAAGTATCATGTTTTATAAACATAAAGCTTAGCAGTTAGTAATTAGATACTGTATTTACCTGTTCTAAAGTGACATTCTAAGAAATTACAAAACTATAAGAAATATTTGGGTACATTAATGCAGGCTGTGCCTTATTTTTTTTTCAATTAACATTTTCCAACTTATATGAAGAACACAAATGTAATGACACTGCATGATGCAAATGTGGTGAAATTATTTCATGTAACACCCGATCATTGCTGTCACTTTATCTTAACCTAGTGGTTTTTACTTTTTTTAAGGTTTACAACCACTACCAAAGTTAGTAGAGTACAGATTATGTGGATGATGAAGACAACTTTACTACTATAAAATAAAGTTCTGGGGAAAAGTTGTGGTCTCCTAAACATACATTTGGTCATGAATTGCTGGCATTACATATAATGGCCTTGAGGATTCCATCTTTATATGCAAAGGTAGATTCTAAAAAACATGGGGTCAGAAAACATAAAAGTCATGGCAAAGCAATAGTATTTTTAATATAACATAATTAATTACACCAACCCTTGAGGTTTTTCCCTTCAAGGTATTGGCTGATTTTTTTACTCTCTTTTTGTTTCTTTATTTTCAATTTGATAAACTGACTGATAAATCTGGTAACTGCAGTTTAATAAAAAATTGAAGTCCGGGATTTTTTTTTAACAGCATGAATATAAAACAGTAAAATTACTAACTTGCAAATATGTTTCGCGTGTTAATATCAAATGTATTTGCCCAATAAGTGCTGGCATACTAATTGCTGAAGATGTGATACTCTTTGAATATAATTGCTACGTGTTGCTTAGAACACACTCTAGGCATGTAAAATAATAACAGTTATCTTTTGTCGAGCTCCTACTATGTGAAGGCACAGAGTTTAATGCTTACATTTATTTTATTATTTAATTCTTTTAGTAAACTCAAGATATAAATATTATTGTTTCCATTAGAAAGGATGAGATTGAGACCGAGATAGTTTAAGTAAAATCCAAAATTGAAGGCAAGTGTTGGAAAAATCTGGGATTTGAACTGAATTCTGTCTGAATTCCAATATCATGTTTTTTCCCTATGCCAGAAGCAGTTTTTGAAGATATGTTTTTGGTGTGGTTTTATGCATATGCGCTTGTGATATATAATTAGTGTGTTTGTATGTAATTTGAGATTTAATAAAACCACTGTGATTTGTAGAGAAAGTCCATAGATTTTATGGAGTCTATATCAACTAGGGTGATTTAGTCTCACAAAAATCTTTAGGAACATCGTTATTTTCTAAAGTTGCACAGAGTTTTATTATTTGTTGTATTGGAGACATCAAAAGAAACACACACACATACACGGAAGATAAGTATGGAATTGGATTAAGAAAACTGAAGTTTCCATTGCCATGGCAACAAATGCATTGGGGAAGAATACACCAGTGTATGAAAATATGAGTTTAAAACTAACATTAGCCTATTAAAGGGCTTCATTTTCTTTCAGTATAGCTATGTTGTGAATTAAAAAAAAAAAAAAATCTTGGCTTCCAGATGGGATAAGATTCTTCTTGTTAACATTTTAGAGGTTAAATTTAAGAACGCTTATTTAAGATACATACAGATCTATGGGTAGCAAGCAGTAATTAGTCATCTGTATGCCTTTCTATATGTTATTGATATTCCTGAAAGCTTTGTTTCAAGTATTTGATAGATAATAAATATTTTTTCAAATAGAAATATTAATCCTTTTGAATAAATTTGAGTTAATGGTAAAAATTCCCCCCAAATTTCAATTGAAAAGCATTCTTCAGATTTTGAGCTGGTTGATAAAATAAATTATTCTAAGATACACAATATACTACTACCAATTCACTACATTTAAAATCCACTAAACCATGAGTTGCATGGTATTAATTCAATTATTAATACATATCATAAATCCTTCAATACTTTCATAGGCAGAAAAAAATCTTTCCATTTTAGCTGAAAGAGGAGAAGAATCATGTGGAATTTCAGAATTTTAAAAAAGTATTTGGTATTTTGATCAAATCATTTCTAGTGTTTGCTTGTCCACAAGTCCTTTAACTTTGTCAAACAAAACAAACATCCTGTTATATGGAGGTCTCATATTTTAATGAGTAGAACCTTACCAAATGTTAACTTTACCATCTGCAGGGTCCAGGGAACACTTCTTCTCCCACTGTGGGAATTCTCCTCATGCAAAGCGGCCAGTTGTGCATCGGTTCTATTCTGTGTTCACAAAGGAAAAGTTTAGCTTATGACCCATAGTTTCATGTTACCATGTATTGTTATGTATGTCATCTGTGATGCAAAACATAAACACAAAAGCTGCTGTGCAGTTAGAATAATAGATGCGTGTACTTATGGGGTTGAGAAGTGCCAGGGGAAAAAAATGCATCATTTTCCCGTTATTAATGGTCAGAACAAATTACCCTGATATTTAAGCATATAAGTAAAAAGAAAAATAATTCTGCCAATGAGAACACAATTTAAGCATTACAAAGAAGACCATAAATTCAGAACTAGTTTCTCTGGATTTAATGAACCTAAAGAAGGCACTCTGATGAGAAGGAAAAAAATTATAAGGAATTCTTGCTGCTCAATTTCAAAACCTCAAATATTTGAGGTATTAAGCCTAAAATTTTCACCTCTTGTCACAAATACAAAATTAGCAAGAATATCATTTATTATTTATTTGTAGAATAATTCATAGTTAATTGCATGATGAAGGAATACCTTTACTTTAACATTTAGGAAAAATTATCCAATTAATTTGCAAGTAGTTGAATAAGGTGGACAGCATGCTGATGAGTGAGACCGTGGACACAAGGCCAGCTGATTCTCAGTTCCTTCAGCTATGTGGCTTAAAAACAGTTTCCAGTATCAGGGAACTTCTTTTTCATACTTTGACTTAAGAACTTAAAACAAAAACAAAAACAAAAACAAAAATAAAACTCTTTAAAAGCCACATGATTACCAGAAGTTCTTCATGAGGCAACAGCTGTGTTTGGTATATGAATTGCTGTGGTGGCTTTTGCATTTGGCATTTCTAGTTAAGTCTAGACAAGTAGAGGTAATAAAATATAAATAATTGTTGAACCAGAGAAAAATTAACTTGAATCAACTGTAATTTTTGATGAAAATCATAGGTTGGCTCACTTGCTATCAGAATGGTCTATACATTCAAGTTCTTATTTGCTATAAAATCCAGATAAATTTTTATCTTTCATGTATTAAGTCACTTTCTTAAAATATCTTGAAACTGCTGTATATATATATATATATATATATATATATATATATATATTTTAAGATTCCACTTATTTACTTAACAGAGAGAGAGAGAGAGATCACAAGTAGGCAGAGCAGGCAGAGAGAGAGGGGGAGAAATCAGGCTCCCTGCTGAGCAAAGAGCCCGATGCAGGGCTTGATCCCAAGACTCTGGAATCACGACCTGAGTTGAAGGCAGAGGTTTAACCCACTGAGCCACCCAGGCGCCCCAAAACTGCTGTGTAAAACTTAATATAACCTGGTATTCAGTAACAGTTACTTATCTTGACTTAGCTACTGGCCCCATTTATGGCTTGAGAGTGACTTAGAAGAAAAGAGGACATTAAAATGGATTGTCTACATTCTACTCTAAGAGTATGCTTTTGTTTCATTAATTTCATCTTGGGGGTAAAAACCCATCTTCAGCTTGTTTTAGTGCTTAGTACAACACTCTGAGGAGCTGAGACACTGGGTGTGATTAAGTCAGCTTACCATTATGGCTGCATAGTATTAAACCAGCATAATTATGACCAAATATTAATTCATGGTATTGTCAAATTGATAAAAATTATGTTTTATTGGAGAGGTACAAAAAATAATTTAGTTTCCTATTAAAACTGTAAATGCAGTAAAATCCTTGGTGCAAAAGAAATGCTTTCTTGCTTTTTCCTGCCTTTCTCATTATTAAATGATCATTTTTAATGGCAATTATTTTCTTTCTTTTTCTTGATGCTAGAGAAATGACTGCCCAAGCTTAAACAACATAGTCTATTCATTTGAGGGTGTATTTTTCCTTCTACAGAGCCAAGTACCTTTGGGTTTTACCAGAACTTAGAGATTTCTAGGAGGTTTTTGCTGCTTTAGGGCTCATTTTGTCTTATTTTCTCCCAAGGTTAAACAAAGTAGGTGCAAGTCACATTAACAAAGACTTACCTGTATTGAGATTCTAACGTGAAATCTAGCTGGCTTTGCTGCTATCATATAAGGCACAAATTAATCAGTACAATCTTTCACTTATCTGAGAAAACACCTTCTTTCTCCAAAGTCTAGGTAAGAACAGAATCACCTATAGGAAGGGCCTCCTATAAAGCCAAAATACTCGCAGTGAAACTACAAATTGTCTCTGTTTTTCCCTTAAAAGTAAACTACTGATAAGGATATATGAGAATAATATTTTTTACATAATGAGCCTTCTAGAACTTGATCGTTGTTCACTCCTAAGAGTGTTGAATTGTCTTCCTGCCTGATAAGGTACTGGTTTCTTTTGTTCCCCAATATTCTCTTAAGTATTGGTTACACATATGTGAAACATTCTAGTTTATCATGATACTGGAAGTTTAACATTACAAGCTGTGAATATGTTTTAGATACCTGAGAAAATAGGTACTATGTGCAGAATGACCATTCGACCATCTTGGTCCTGCTACAGTTTCTTTGCAAAGACATAAAACACCAGATCTTGCTGCTGGACACTATCATCTTTCTTAACTTTTCTTTAAATGGGAAAATTGTATGGAATGGCAAAAAGAAAAATGTTAACAAATAGCACAATATTAAAAAAGCCACCCCCCAAACTTGTGAAAATTTAAAATTATTTGATAAGGAAGCTCTTTTCAAAAATAATGATTAAGCTGCTCTGGCATCAGTTCAACTTAAAAGCATAACTTTCTTTTTTCAACAGAGTTCACGAAAATTACTGTAAATACAAAAGTTTTGAAATTCTAAGAATCCCAAACTTTGATGTTAACTGCATTTGTTTTCTAGGGAAAAATAAGAAGACCTTTCACAATTCAATGATTATAATTTTAGATAAGTTTTCTTTGTAAACTTCTTTAAATTATTTTAACTTGTTACAATTCCTTCTCTTCTAAGAATACTCTACTTATATCATATATTAATCTTATCTTTGATTATAATATATTACAAATTAACACAAACATATCTAAGATTTACTATATTTTATGTCATTATTTTCAGCATCAGTTTTTGATAAATATTCTTAACAAACTCTTTTGATGACCAAATATATTAACTACAATAGAATCAAGAGGGAAATAGACATGACCAAAATTTTTCTACATTTTCCTAAGGTAAAGGTGTCATTATTTTAGAAGGATATGGCATTTTACACTTTTAAATATTTGTCTTTCATAAATTTTCCTTACCTAAAAGTAATATTTTTGCGGGGGTTATTATATATATGTCCATAGAAAAATAGGTTTCGGATTAAACAGTTGTTTAGCATTCGTTTTTTATGCACCTGTTAGTTTAAAAATTCTCCTAAAATCCATTTATTCCCCCAAAAGAGACAGAGGTCATTTGCAAAAATGCAAATTTGCAAAATTTCACTCTTAGAGAAAAAGATAATCAATAACTCTAATATTTTTTCTCTCTTCATGTATAAGCATCTAATTGTGACAAGTACTGAGTGTTGTATGGAAGTGTTGGATTGCTAAATCCTACACCTGAAACTAATATTACAGTGTATGTTAACTAACTGGAATTTAAATAAAATTCTTTTTTAAAAGGAAAAAATATGTATTTTCTTCTCAAATACTAAAGTAATTTTTTTTTTAAATGGTAAGGCCTCTGATGGAAGGTAATAGTCTGTCTTCTATTATCTCAACATCTCCATTCCTTCTTTTATTAATTTGTTCATCTTACAAACTTTTATTTATTCATAAGTTCATTTATCACTCAAACTTTTGAGTATTTGAAGCAATGGAAATTGTATTGATAAATAAAATAATGAATTGGATGAGAAATGAATGTGTACAATATTAGATTATTCCAAATATTTGAGAGTAGAAGAAAGCAGATAATGCAAAAAGGTGAATTGAATAGTAATTTCAACTCTAGAGATTGTCTGTTCAAAATCTATGGACCTATTATAATGAATGGGATAAGGAATACATAATAAATATCAGTTATGCCATATTATTAAGAAGCTTATAAAAGCTTCATTTTTCTATCGGTGGAATGTGAATTTTGGATGCAGGCTTTGCAGACAGTAAGGGAAACTCCCTTCTCAAGAAGCAATGAAATCAATCTCTGAAATCTTAACCGAAGTCAGGAAGCTTTCAGTTTTGCTTGTCTAAGGGACCCCCTTTCCTCAAATACTCCTTGAGCTCTCTTCATACTAAAGACAGACTTTTTCCTCTCAGGTGGCAATGTGTTTTTTCTCTTAAAGCTTCTCTGAAGCAGAGAATAAATATAAACATTAAGCTTTAAAGAGTTTCTCTGTGTGCAAGCAATTGCACTATTGAGAAAACTATGATTAGTGGGGTGCCTGGGGGCTCAATGGGTTAAGCCTCTGCCTTCCGCTCAGGTCATGATCCCAGGGTCCTGGGGCTCATATCGGGCTCTCTGCTCAGTGGGGAGCCTGCTTCCCCCACTCCACCCCGCCTGCCTCTCTGCCTACTTGTGATCTCTGTCTGTCAAATAAATAAATAAAATCTTTTAAAAAAAGAAAGCTATGATTAGTAATATTTTACATAAAAATTCATAAAAAAATAACAAGGCATAATTAGAAATATAAAGAAAAAACATTATTTCTTAAACCCTTGCTTATAGATACTCATGGATTTAAAAAAAGATACTTGGATAACTTGTTGAATAATGGTTAACAGATCTAATGTTGCCACTTAATAATGTTGCCACTTAAATTGTAAAGAAAACAATGAATGAAGAAGTTTATTTTTGTTTTGGAGATTTCTGTCACCAAAGACAGGGAGAGAGAGAATTGAAACATATCAGGTCAGGATATGGCTATTTTTTTTCAGTTAGAGAACACATTACAAAAGTACAAACTAGGAAACCAGAATCATGATGTTTCCAAACAGAAAGAATATATCATGTGAAACTAATTTTTGGCACTCTAGAACCCTTTAGCTATTTCCCTAATTGTGATTACTATGCAAATTTCAGAAACAAAAATATTTTTTTGTATTTTTTTTCTCTTTCCTTTTCCTTCTATATTTTTTAAAAAGATTTGCTTAACTTATTTGAGAGAGAGAGTGCGTGTGTATGGGTGTGCATGCACTGGCTGGGGGAGCTGGAGGGTATGAGCGGAGGTAGAGAACCTCAGGCAGACTCCCTGCTGAGTCAGGAGCTCCATGAGGGGCTCCATCTCAGGACCCATGACATCATGACCTGGGCCAAAACCAAGAGTCAGAGCTTAACTGACTGAGTCACCCAGACTCCCCCTGCTTCCTTCTTCTTCTCCTTCTTCTCCTTCTTCTCCTTCTTCTCCTTCTTCTCCTTCTTCTCCTTCTTCTCCTTCTTCTCCTTCTTCTCCTTCTTCTCCTTCTTCTCCTTCTTCTCCTTCTTCTTCTTCTTCTTCTTCTTCTTCTTCTTCTTCTTCTTCTTCTTCCTCCTCCTCCTCCTCCTTCTCCTCCTTCTCCTCCTTCCTCCTCCTCCTCTTCTTCTTCTTCTTCTTCTTCTTCTTCTTCTTCTTCTTCTTCTTCTTCTTCTTCTTCTCCTTCTCCTCCTTCTCCTCCTCCTTCTTCTCCTTCTCCTCCTCCTTCCTCTTCTTCTTCCTCTTCTTCTTCTTCTTTAAAGATCTTATTTATTTATTTGGCACAGTGAGAGAGATCACAAGTAGGCAAAGAGGCAGGCAGAGGGAGGGGGGAAACAGGCTCCCTGCTGAACAGAGAGCCCAACACGGGGCTCCATCCCAGGATCCTGAGACCATGACCTGAGCTGAAAGCAGAGGCTTAACCCACTGAGCCACCCAGATGCCCCCTCCTTCGTCATTCTTAATAACTGATAGGAAATAGAAAAGTTCATAACACTTATGTGGGGGGGAAACTCCCAAATGTACTAAATTAGTAGTTTTCAAATCCACCACTCCCTCTCTCTGGCAGTGATGAAACAGTTACACATACACTTGAACATGTTGTTCTTTTTTAAAGAGATATGCACCACCTGCTCTGTATGTTCATTGGGAATACTGGATAGCCTTGGGATGCTTTTGCCATAACAGGAGCAAGTGAACCATAATTCCTAGCATATAAACATTACTGTTCTTAGTCAGTCCTTTCAATCAAGACAAATCTTCATAGTTGGAGCTCTACATATGTGGCTCTCCTATTGCAGAACTTTACTTATGTTCTACTATTATTTATATAGTTTTTTTAAAGGTTAAAGTAGAAAACACGATATTTCCTAGGAGAAAAAAGCAACTTTTTATCACATCCTTTATTGTGTCTCTAAATCTCCATGTGTCCCTCACATTCACTGTAGTTTTGTTTTCTACAGATTATTGAAATAATAAATGTTTCATTATGCAAAACATTGAAAATAAAGAAAAAAAAGTTTAAGGAAATCAAAATGAACAAATGCTCCCATTCAGGTAGATTGTTAACATTGCAAAACATTTTTTTCAATAGTGGTAAATATATATGCATTTTCTCTCTTATTTTGGTACTATTTAGACCACACTGCATATGTGTGTGTGTGTGTGTGTGTGTGTAGCAATTTTTCACATTTCATCCATGTTATCATATATTACTTGAAAACAAGATTACTAATGATAAAGCAGATAGAATGATATTACAATAGGTTTAATATCATAATTACTTAGACTAGGCTGCCAGTGTTTTACTTTACAACTATAGTGATCATTCATGTGCATAAATTGTTGCATACATTTATGTTTTTTTTTAATGGATTTTAATTACAAATGTAATACATGGTCCTGGTTTAAAAAAAAAATCACACAGCACAGACAAGTTTAAAATGAATAAGGATTTTCTTCTCGCAGATGCCTGATCTCAATTATAGATATCTCTACCATTAACTGTTTCTTATGAATCTTTTCATATTTTTTAAAATGAAACTATTTTGCACATTTGGTATCTTATCTTTTTTTAAAACACTTTTTTGCACTACTTTGAGGGCTTTTCATATTTGAACATTAAGAGATTATTCATTTCTAGTAATGTTTTCACCCTATTCTATGTATCCACAAAGCCAAAATATACTTATTTTTCTCATGTACTCATTTAAGTTCTTTCCTTTTTTTTTCTATTAAACAACACTACAAAAATATTTTGATTCATATATCTTTCAGCATGGGTGCCAGTAACTACAAGAAAAATTCCTAAAATATAAGGAGCTAGGTAAACATTCAAATGCATTTAGCAACTTAATGGTTATTTTCAAATTTCATTATTAAAACTTTTTATCAATTTGTACCTCTGAAATAAAGTTGAGAGTATCTATTTCCCCATTTCTTGTTTTTTTTTTTGCTGATATATATGTTATTTAACTTTTTTTCTCACTTCTTTAATAATGAACAAAGCTAAGCATTTGTTTTATATATTATTTGTTCACCCTTTCCCTTCTTTCCTCCGTTCCTTCCATCCTTCCTTCTTTTGTAAAACTCTAAATATTCTTTATCTATAAGGCCTTTATTAACTTGCATGTGCTCTCATATATGTGTGTCTGTGTATTTAACTTCATGTAAGTTGAAAACTTCTACATAATAAGCCATCAAAGAGTGGAAGAGGAGATAATTAATTTCTCTTTTTAATGATTTGTTGTACACAGTTCTAAAATTTGTATGTCAAACTTACCAGGCTTTTAATTTATGATATTTGAGTTTCAGTCCAGGCTTATTAAATCCTTTTCTTTTTTCTCTTTTTCCTTTTTTTTTTTTTTTTAAGAGAGTGAGAGAAAGAAAGAGAGAGAGAGAATCTTAAGTAGGCTCTACACCTAGCACAGAGCCCGACATAGGGCTCAACATAGAGCTCGATCTCACCCCCCTGAGATCATGACCTGAACCTAAATCAAGAGTCAGATGCTTAACCAATTGAGCCACCTAGATGCCCAGAAAATCCTTTTCTTCTCCAAGGTTAGTTTTTAAGTTTGTGTTTTAAACTACATGGATATTTGGAAAAACACTCCTCCACACACAAAAAAAACAAAACAAAACATTAAAGCTGGTGGCAATAGTGTATTTGGAAAATATTCTTAAGAGTGTTAAATAATAACACAACAATAAGACAGGATAAAGCCAAAATCTACTTGGAAGAGGGAATTCCAGAGGTAAGAGAAATACTGAATTTCCATCTGTCTCCAGGGTATTCTGGAGAGTGGGGGGAATAGGATTCAGTTCCCAAGGTCTTATGAGAAAGGAAGACAAAAAGCAAACACTTGGGTTGACTCAGGGTGAGGAATAGAATGGAAGAATCTCTCTGCTTAAAGCAGGATTCCAAAGGCTTTCTTTGTGAAAGCATGAAATGATGGTAAAATTCTCTACTCCCTGGCCCAAAATTATGCAAAGGAATTTGCTTTAATTCTGAGCATAGCAGGGAGGAAAACCCACACGGTGTTGTAATGATTAGCCAGTCTTTTTGAGGATGTGCAGCAAAAATTTCTATCACTTGATGGTATAAAAATATTACAAGTCATACAGTTTTTAAAGTGATCTCTGACTAGCAGAGTTTCCAAGGGCCATAGTAAGAAAACTCAAATTTCCTCTGTAGTAAAGAAACTTTATCCTTGATCCAAATAGTTTTGTAAAGTAGTGAAATAAAAGTAAAGTAAAAATAAAGTAAAAATAAACAACAAAAAAGTAAAGTAAAAATAAACAAACACTAAACAAAATAAAATGAAACAAAGAAAATTCTAAACTCAGATCCAGTAGAAACAAGAACACCATAAACAAAGCTGCACAACCTTCAGGTATGGGAATTATTAGACACAGTTACACAGATTATACAATAACTATGTTTACTTTGTTAAAAAATTTTAAAAATAAATAAAAAAAATACATCCAGGGAACAGGAAACTAAAATCATCATTGAGAAGCTTGGAAAACATTTGGAAAGCAACTTAGAAACTTGTAAGAATGAGATAATTGATTGAAAAAAAAACATAATGATGATGTGTTTAGGTATAGCTAGCATGTCCTGGGTTAGTAGGAAGTCATTAGAATGCGGCACAGAAAAGTACAGGTGGCAAATAAAAACAAGGTTAACAGATGAGACTAGAGTGAGATAGTCTAACACTTATTTAATCAGAATTCCAAAGACTAAAGAGATGGTAGAGTTAAATCTGGAGAGGTAATAACTCAGGATATCTTATACTGTGTAAACTAAAATATCCAACAAATCTAAAGCAAGAAGTACAGAAATCAATCCACACTAGTTATGAAGAGGCATAATGAAGACTGTGAAAGACAGACATGTTGAAAGCAGTCAGAGAAGACAAATTAACTTCAAAGAAAGAAGAGTTAGGTAAACATCACTGCACCTCAAATTAAAAATAAACATCAATCTCAAATCCCACAATAAGCAAAATCATCTTTTAAGAATGAGGTTGAAATAAAAATCAGACACAAATGTACCTAGCTGAAGGAAATTCTCAAGGATATACTTCAGGCATGAGAAATTTGAATCCAAATCAAGCTATGATTCTAAGAATAAAAGAGCTAAATAAGTGATATAAGTCTAAATAAAACTGAATCCATGACGTAGTAGTTCAGTTGACCCTTGAACAACGTGGGTTTGAACTGTGTGAGACCTCTTATATGTGGATATTTTTCAATAAGTACAGTACTGTATTGTAAATATATTCTCTCTTATAGTTTTCTTAATAACATTTTCTTTTCCCTAGCATACTTTAAGAATATTGTATATAAAACATATGACATACGAAATTTGTGTTAATCAACTATGCTATCAGTAAGGCATCTAGTCAACAGTAGGCGGTTAGCAGTTAACTTTGAAGACATCAACTTCAATGACAATCTTCATGGAAATTGAAATCCCGGGAATCTGGATTCATGATCTGAGCTGAAGGCAGCTGTTTAACCAACTGAGCCATCCAGGCACCCTGGACATTGAAATTTAAACCACAGTGAGATACCATTACAAATTCTTCCTTTTGCCAAAAACTAAATATCTGTGTGTACCAAGTATTGGTGATGATATAGTGCAACAGCAATTCTTCTACTGTTGGTGGGAGTGTACATAAGTAAACTTCGTTGAACCAATAGTTTGGTAATATTTAATAATTTTATTCCTTGCTCTATATCTTATAGAAACTTGGCAATAAGTACCAGCACTAGACTATTCATGGTACCATTGTTCATTACAGACACAACCTAGAAAACTGAAATGTCAACTACAGTAGGATGGACACATAATTTGTGGTTCGTTCCTAGGAAGGAATGCTATGCAGCATGTGCTAAATGTGGAAACGAAGGAACTGTAGCTATGCACAACACAGATGAATTCCACAAACGTACTGTGTAAAGAAGCAAAGCACAAATGAATAAATTCTATGCTACTATTCACGTTTTGTTCAAAACCAGGCAAAGTGACAGTATCTTCCCAGGATCACTGGGAGCACCGCTTTTGAGAGCTGAAGTGGCTCCTCTCAGCCAGCAAGAGCTGATTGTTAAATTTTCAGGAATTCGCTAACCATTGGTAACTTGAAATTTCTCATTATGAAAGTATTTACACCATGGAAATCAGAAAATGCTACAAATCAGAGCTTTTGGGTCTTTTTTTTCTATGGAGAACTACTTAAACATTTATCAGCATACTATTAAGTGAGGGACACTAAGGTTTTTAGAAAAATCAAAATTGTCTATGTCTATATTGGATGGTGATTAAATAGGTTTTCACTTTCAAGTTAGATTTTAACACTCATATATGTTTACGTTCTTTTCTGTATTTATGTATCTTACAATAAAAACAATAGAAGCAAAATCTGTTTCTTTTAATAATTTCACACTGTTAGAGTTAATGTATAATTTTTTTTAAAGTTTTTATTTATTTATTTATTTATTTATTTATTCATTTATTTTGAGAGAGTGAGCATGAGCAGGGGAGACGGGAGGAGCAGAGGGGGGAGGAGAAGCAGATTCCATGCTGAGCGGGGAGCACAATGTGGGGTTTGACCCCTAAACCCTGGGCTCATGATCCAAGCCAAAGGCAGATGCTTAACCGGGTGAACCACCCAAGTGCCCCATGTATAATGTTTTGACAATATTGGAACGTATTTCAGTAATTAGAGTGAAATATGAAATCTTGTCTAATGGTTTTCAAAACTGGTTAGTGGCCAAACCTGGGATTGGATGTGACTGTCCAGTTCAAAGCCTTTATTTTTTGCTCTGTTGGAAGATGCCTTGATTATGTCATGTGATTTTTATCCAGTTTCCCACTTGTCTTTTTGTAGCGCCCTGCTCGGGAGTCACAAGGATGTAGGTCAATGGTATGAAGTCACTTTTGCACCATAAGGTCAAAGAAATGAAATTATTTTGGTGACCAAGTAGTGGGATTGATTCCATGATTTCAAGACAATTGATTCCTCCATTTAAATAAATGTAAACAACCTAAGAATATTGTAACAGTCAAGAGGCTGAGAATATACATATAAGTAGTCACGTGTTTTTATAATAGACAATCACTGGATCATATTTTCTTAATGCTTTATTTAATGTTTCTGTGAAAAAATAATTTAAAAAATGATTTTATTTATTTATTTATTTATTTGACAGAGAGCGAGAGCACAAGCAGAAGGAGCAGCAGAGGGAGAAGGAGAAGTAGGGCATCTGCTGAACAGGGAGCCTGATGCAGGGCTTGATTCCAGGACACTGGGAACACAACCTGAGCCACCAACTGCTTAACCAACTGAGCCACCCAGGCACCCCTGGAAAAAAATCTTTCGAGTTGGAAACATTTTAGTTTACTATTATTTTTAGGTTTAACATGATATATTAGAAACAGGTATACTATAAATAAAAAATCTGTTTATCTTACTGACAATTTTTGTTCACTGGCAAATCATATAACATATTTGTGGTACCTGGGTCTTTCTTCCTTGACTTTATGACTTAATAGAGATGTTTTCACTAAAAAATACCTCTGAGTATTGTAGAAGTGTATCTTAATAACAAAATAAAATTAAGACTCCCAATTAAGAACTTGGTATTTAATACCACGGCTGTGTCACAATGTAATTTACAGCTTTGTAATTCCCCTTAATGGAATACAATCTTTCTTTGCTTTCTTCTGGGGAGAGATCATGCCATATTAAACAGAGTTCTGACACTGTCACGCTCTTATCATATTACAGAAAGCACTAATCCTTCAGCCATTCATCTGACTCCCTATTTCTGAAGTAATCCATATAGGCCTACTCTCTTGAGAATTTGCCCTTTTTGAGGATGCTGAGATCAGCCTTATTGTGCAAAGTGATCTTGGTTTTATGCAAAAGATGTCTTAGTTCCAGATGTTTAGTAAGAGTTTTATTATTTTTCACTCAAAAATGCTAACTATGTGCTTACATATATTCATGCTCATTACTTCTTTTTTCCTAGTGTCCACTACTAGAAGGCAATCAGTAAAAAAGGCAGTATTTTTGTGGCTTTTAGACAACTGGGTGGCAATGGTAGGAAAAGAAATAATAAGAAAGAAAAAAAGACAACAGAATGAGAAATCTTAGATAAACTTGATTTCATTCATTAGTGTTTCATCTACCCAATTGTCACATACTTCAAAATTAAGTATATTCTATATTTAGCATTTTTCTCATTGTGAGAAAAATATTTGAAGATGAAGGTATTCAGTTCTTTTCTTAGGATCAGGATTGATTATTTCTTTCTTTTTTTTTTTAGATTTATTTATTTATTTGAGAGAGACAGAAAGAGGGCACTGTGTGTTTGAGGGGAGGGGCAGAAGAAGAGGGAATCTTAAGCAAACTGCGTGCTGGGTACAGAGCCTGATAAAGGGCTCAATTTCATAAACCTGAGATCACCACCCAAGCCCAAACCAGAAGTCCGAAGTTTAACCGACTACACCACACAGGTGCCCCAGGATCGAATATTTCTAATAAAGATAAGTCCTTTTGGGAAACCAAGTCAATGGAAATTTAAAGAATTTGGATGGAAGAAGATACCTACAAATATAACTTAAAATATTTGAAGGAATGTATCCATTATTGCAAATATGACTTCCATAACTATTTCTTGGAAAACATTCCCAGCAGAAGATGATTTACAATTGGGTAAAGAACTATGAGTGAATAGAGAACAGATTTTGAAGGACTAACATGTAAATGAACTGTTCTGCATGGAATACTGTGATCCACAAGATATGAGAAGATGTTCAAAAAACAAAAACAAAGACTCATTCTATGAGTCAGTGAATTTTAGAAAATGTGGATGAAGTAAGTTTTATTGATTTTGTTTATGTAAGACCTCTGTTCATCCCACTGTATCGACCTAAGAGAATGCTAGGTTTTCCTTGACCATAGACCAAGAGATGTCTTTCTCTTTTTCTCTGTATATATTTGTACATAAAGTATATAACAATATAATATATATTTCTCTAGCTATACATTATACATATATATATATATATATATATATTCATAAACTTGAAATATCTAGTAACATCTTATGCAAGAAAGGGCTCTATGAATAATGCTGTGATGGGACATAGTCAAATAGAAATATTGGATCAGCGGTTGGAAAGTATATCTGGGGATTTTGAAATCAGTGAGGAGCCTGGATTGAATTATTGGAGATAAAAGTTTAAAAGTAGAGCATAACTGCAAGCAAACTTTTTGCATAAGGACAAGAGGACCAGTCAAAGAAGTTGAAAAGTAGAATTAGAAGAGTGCATTTGTGTCTGGCAAGGAGAGGGAAACCTAATTGTGTGCCCTAGTGGGTAAAGCAGGAACATATGGAACTAATGCTCTTGAATTTGGATTGAGAATGCCAATACTGACCTATAAGTGAGCCCTTTTGGACAAATGATGAAAACAGTCTGGGCAGCAAATAGTGGAGGTGTGAATGTGTGGTTAGAAAAAAAGCAACAAATGCTAACTCTTCTTAGGTGAAATTATATTCTTAATATGATAGCAAAGAGGGGTGGGGAATTTGTGAGCATTGCTGGAAATTAGGAGAATGCACCCCAAAATGGAAGGAAACTGAAGTGGAGACAGAAGCCAAAGTGGACCATAGGATGCAGGAGAGCCACAAACTCTGGTAAGACAAAAGGTAGAAATAAAGGTTGAGGTGCTTCAGGTTAGTCTTATTCCCCTTTGTCAATTCTGAGCTGAGATGCTCATAAACATTTAATTCCACAGGTAAAAATCCCACCTACTGCAGAATTTCTTATCATTAATGTTGACTCTGAAGCATAATATTTAACTTTAAATTCTCTTTTCATCATTTATTAATTTTAATAGTAGAATCCAACATTTATTTATTGAAGGGTGAGAGATACATAGTGATTGATTATATCCTTATCATTACTGAGTGTATGGTCTAGAATGAAATTCAAAGGAAATTAAAATATTTCAGATAATTAAGAAATATAGAAAAATAAATCCACTTTGTCATTGGACAATCAGAGTTAAGTCCCTGGCCTATATATACTCCTCATTCTGCCAACTCTTTAGTTATGTAAGTAGAAATTATTTCACTTGGTGTTGATATTTTATAATTATTACCAATATTTCAATATTTTTCAAATAGAAAAGAAAAATTGTCACAAAATCTGGGTTTCAAATGTCTTATATGAGCCACAATACATTTATTTTAAAGGAATCAATTTAGATTAAAAATCCATAAATATTCTATTTCTTGGGGGCTTGACTGAATTTTCCTCAGAAATGATTTCTCATGGATATGTTTGGATAATTGTCTAAGAATTGATGTTTTAAGTATTTTGATGGAATGATGGACTATTGTTGGTAATAATGAATACTTTATACGGTGTCTCTGCAACAACCACTAATCAGCTTCATTATAGCCCACAGTTAATTCCTGCGAATAACTTATGTAAATGATGAAACTCTAGTAGTTTTTTTTCTGAATTCCCTGACAATGAGATTTTGAGAGTAATAAGTGTGGCAAATTTCTGACAGCAGGTACATGTCTTTGTTGCATTTTGAGAAAGGAATAATCCAAATACTAGAATTTATTTAGCTGTGGAGGTTTTTCCTATTCCAAAATTTCTGAAAGTATAAACTGAGAAAAGCAGGCTAAAAAGAGCTTCACATTTGATTTGCATCTTAAGAACAAAGAAACAAATGAAAATGTGACTATTGTCTTTATCTTCACAGTTATTGTGTGCAGTATCCTTCTCTAATCTTTTCTTGTAATGAGGCTTAATAGCTGCCTTTGAGATATTAATGGAAATTGTCACAGACAAGGGAGATATTACTGCATCTAATGAACTAAAGTAAGACTAAAAGGAAGGAAAAAGGAACAATAAGTAAAATCTGCACAAATAAAAAGAATTTAACTAGTTTCTAAAATTTAACCCTGTAAATGACTCCGACTTAAAAATGTAATACAGGAAATGCATTCCAAGTCAGTTTCTAAGATATCCATTGTCAAACACAACTGGCAGTTTATTTTCTTATTATTTTGCATTTATGTGAGATTTAAAAACCTCTTTTTTTAAAAAAACCTCAACTTTTTAAAAAACCTCAACTTTACCCTAAAGAAAGACATTTTATATGCCTCAAAAGGCAAGTTGGATGATTGAATTTGTTGCAGCAAGAGGATAGATTCCAGGAAAAAAAAATAATGGTTAATAACATAAAGAATAATGTAATAATTTCAGTTGGATTGAACCGTATATTGAACAGATGTTTGGAAGATTTCAAGTTTAAATCAATTTTTAATGTAATTATACTGTAGACTCTGACTTCTTCAATGCTCACCTTTGGGTTAAAGTACTTGAAAGAAAAGTTGACGCTTAGGTATTATAATTTCATAAATATACACTCTATTTCTTGAATCTTGAAAATTGAGAGATGAGTAGCTGCCTTTTGAGTGCTAGTGTATTGCCATCTGATTAAATGAAGGATGTACAATTGAGCTGTCAGGTAGAGAATTATGAGGTTAGTATATAAGTTATGATGGCAAGCAGACTTCTTTTTTTCAGGACATTCCCTGAGGAACAAATTGTAAATAACGCCATCCAAACTTCCTAAGAACAAGATGCATGCCAGGTTTCTGCCAGGATAGCAGTTGATGCCTAATTGAGCCCAGGATTGTTAAAATGTCTCCTTTTTGTAGTCCTGAATAATGTAGAGCTAATCAACAGATTCAATTTCAGATTTGAAGTATCAGCTCCCTAGCAAAGATTCTTTCATGATTTGTCTTTTTTTTTTTTTTAATTAAAATTTAGAGACTGTTCTTAGCCCAACCCCTGTCTACATATAGGTGCTAAATTTTTATCAAAATTTATATGTAAATTGTTCTTTGTACATATACAGCTATTCTCAATAAGAACTGACTGGGTGAATTGATTGGCTTTGAAAACTACATTCCATTTTAATCATATAATTTGGTTCAGGAGTGAAAAAACCTGATTCCTTGTCCATGGCTGTCTTCTTTTTTTCTCTGAATTTCAGACATGTAGAACATTCCCGAAATTTTTAGACAGTTAATGCTTATCCCATGCTTAAGAAGAAATACTTATTTTTTCCTTCAACTGTGGATATTACAAACAGAGATTAGTGGCCTCTCACTTCAGAGCTGTCAGTGCTGAAGAGGCATGAGCTATTAACATTCTATTGTAAGTGGTCAGAAGCTTCCTTTGGCATTCCTGTCAAAAGGCCACTAAACCTCCCAGTTTGTGTTGTTTTCACTGAGATAATCCATTCCTGTCCTTTTTGATTGGTTGGTGCCATTCAATATGCCACATTTACTAATGATCCTAGGCAACCACTGAATCTCTTCTACTTTAAAAAAAAAAAAAAGTCTTAGATCAGGCTATATTCATATTGATGGTCTGATATGGTTTACACAGAAATATTTTATTCTAGGAAAAATGGTATGAGAGGAAATGAATAATAGGAGAACTACCTTGTATTAGTCAGATAAGATTAAAAATCATGCTTGTTTCCTATCAGAAAAACTGTCACAAATATCAGAAGGTCATTCATCTAACCACTAAGACAGAATTATGTGGAGCACTGACAGATGTCCAAAAGCTAGAATCCATCCTTTCCTGGCTCTCTGCTTCCTCTAAATTATATGATCAGAGCAGTCTTTATAACTGTCCTAAACTGGCATTTATATATTTAAGGAGATAAATAACAATGCACATTATCAGAAAACTATACATGTCTTTTTGGTCAACTTATTCAGTTAACTTACAAAGGATTACATATTATTTACCAAATGTTCTAAACCTTATAACTGTACCTTGGCTAGATATCAAAAGGTAGAATGTGCTTTCATATTTTGAGTAGACACCTATCACATAGCAACAGTCTTATGAGACAATTACAATTAATTTTCTTTTTTTCCCCTTGGTTTATTGAGAAATAATTGACATACATCACTGTGCAAGGTGAAAGCATATAGCGTGATCGTTTGATTTACATATACTGTGAAATGATTACCACAGTTTGGTCAGCCAATATCTGCCTTCTCCTATAGACACAATAAAAAGAAAGAAGAAAAGAATAAAAGGGGGAGATAAATCTGTTGTGATGAGAACTCATAGCATTTACTTTCTTAAAAAATTTTCCTGTGTATCATATGGCAGTATTAGCTACAGTCATTTTGGGGTACCTTAAATTCCTGGTACTTATCTGTCTTATAACCAGAAGCTTGTATTTTTTACCACCTTCCTCTTTCCACCCTGTGCCTCTAACAAGTCTGATTTCTTTTTCAATGAGTTGGGTTTTTTGTTCGTTTCAGATTCCACATAAAAGTGAAATCGTAAGTATTTGTCTTTCTCTGCCTCATTTATTTCACCCAGCATAAAGCCTTCAAGGTCCAACTAGTAATACTGAGCATTTTTCATGTTCCAGTTGACCTTTTGTATATCTTTTTTTAGAGAAATATCTATTCAGGTCACTTCCCCATTTTTAATTGGGTTATTATTACTTTTCCTCTATTGCTATTGAGTATATGAGTTCTTTATATATTTTGGATATTAACTACTTATCAGATATATGGTTTGCAAATATTATTTTTCATTGCATAGCTTGTTTTTTCACCTTGTTGATAGTTTCTTTTCCTGTGTAAAAGTTTTTTAGTCTGATGTAATCTGACTTGTTTATTTCTTATTTTGTTACTTGTGCTCTTGGTGTATACCTAAAAAATCATTATCAAGACCCATGTCGAGGAGTTTATTCCTATGTCTTCTTGTAGGAGTTTTATTTTTCAAGTTTTACATTCTAGTCTTTAATTAATTTTGAGTTAATTTTTGTGAGTGATATAAGATATGGGTCTAGCTTCATTGTTTTACATGTGGATATCCAATCATTCCAACACTATCGAACAGAGTCTTTTCTCCATTGAATATTCTTGGCTCCCTTGTCAAATATTAATTGACCAGATATGCTTGGGTTTATTTGGGGGCTTTTGATTCTGTTCTATTGGTCTTTTCTCTATTTTGATGCCATTACCATACTGTTTTGATGACTATAGCTTTATAGCATAACTTAAAATCAGGAAGGGTGATTCTTCCTGCTTTGTTCTTCTTTCTCAGGGTTTCTTTGACTACTCTTGGTCTTTTTGGTTCCATATAAATTTCAGATCAATGAGATAGAAACTAGAGATACAGTAGAACACATCAACAAAACTAGAAGCTGGTTTTTTGAAAGAATCAGTAAGATTGATAGACCACTAGCCAAATTAATCCAAAAAGAAAAGAGAGAGGACCCAAATTAATAAAATTATGAATGAAAAGGGAGAGATCACGACTAACACCAAGGAAATAGAAAAAATCATCAGAAATTATTATCAACAGTTATATGCCAATAAGTTAAGCAGCCTAGATGAAATGGATGCATTCCTGGAAACCTATAAACTTCCAAAACTGAATCAGGAAGAAATTGACAACCTGAATAGACCAATATCTAGTAATGAGATTGAAGCAGTGATCAAAAACCTCCCAAAAAACAAGAGCCCGGGACCTGATGGATTTCCTGGAGTATTCTACCAAACATTCAAAGAAGAAATAATACTTATTCTCCTGAAGCTGTTTCAAACAATAGAAACAGAAAGAAAACTTCCAGACTCGTTTTATGAAGCTAGCATTACCCTGATCTCCAAACCAGGCAAAGACCACACCAAAATGGAGAATTTTAGACCAATATCTCTGATGAATATGGATGCTAAAATTCTCAACAAGACCCTAGCTAATAAGATCCAACAGCACATTAAAAAGATTATCCACCATGACCAGGTGGGATTCATCCCTGGGTTGCAAGGATGGTTCAACATTCACAAATCAATCAATGTGATAGAACAAATCAATAAGAGAAGAGAGAAGAACCACATGGTCCTCTCAATTGATGCAGAAAAAGCACTTGACAAGATACAGCGTCCATTCCTGATTAAAACGCTTCAAAATATAAGGACAGAGGGAACATTCCTCAACTTCATAAAATCTATCTATTAAAAACCCACAGCGAATATCATCCTCAATGGGGAAAAGCTGACAGCCTTCCTTTTGAGATCAAAAACACGAAAAGGATGCCCACTCTTGCCACTGTTGTTCCACATAGTACTAGAAGTCCTAACAACAGCAATCAGAAAATAATAAGAAATAAAAGTTATTCAAATAGGCAATGAAGAAGTCAAAGTCATTGGAATCTTGATAAGGATTGCATTGAATCTATGGATGGCTTTTGGTAGTATTGACACTTTAATAACATTAATTTTTCTAGCCATAAACATGGATACATTTCTACTTATTTGTGTCTTATAGTTTTCAGAGTAGAGATCTTTCACCTTCTTATTCTTAACTGTTTTATTGTTTTTGATGTATTGTAAATGGGATCAATTTCTTTGATTCTTTTTTTTTCAGAAAATTCATTGTTAATGTATAGAAATGCTACTAATTTTTGTATGTTAATTTTGTGTCCTGAAACTTCAATGAATTCATTCATTTGATCTAACAATTTTTGGTTGAGTCTTTAGGATTTTCTTTACATACACTTGTGCTATCTACAAATGAGGACAATTTTCCTTCTTCTTTTCCAATTCTGATAACTTTTACTTCTTTTTCTTGCCTTATTGCTGTAGCTAAAGCTTCTATACTATGTTCAACAAGAGTGGTGATAATGGATACCCTTGTCTTATTTCTTATCTTAGAGGAAAAGCTTCCATAACTTTCATCATTAAGTATGATGCTAGCTGTGGGTTTGTCATATATGGCCTTAATTTTGTTGTCAGATGTTCTTTCTATGCCTAATTTGTTAAGTTTTTATAATGAGTGGATGTTGAGTTATGTGAAATGCTTTTTTCTTGTCTATTGGGAAGACCATATAATTTTTTTTTCTTTTATTCTATTACTGTGATGTATCACACTGATAGATTTGCATATGTTGAAGCATCCTTGCATCCCAGGGATAAATCCCACTTGATCATGGTAAATGATCCTTTTAGTGTGCTGCTGAATTTGGTTTGCTAGTATTTTATTGAGACTCTTTGCATCTATATTCATTAAAGATAGTTTCCTGTGGTTTTCTTTTCTAGTAATGCCCTTTTCTGGTTTTGGTATCAGAATAATGCTGGCCTTACAAAATGAGTTTAGGAGTGTTTCATCTTTTTCAATTTTTGGAAAAGTTTGAGGATTGATATTAATTCTTCATTAAATACTTGGTAAAATTCACTAGTGAAACAATTCAGGTCTTGCCTTTCTTTGTTGGGAGAATTTTGATTATTCATTCAGTCTCTTTGCTCATAATTTGTCTATTCAGAGATTTTTCTATTACTTACTAATTCAGTCTTGGTAAATTGTATGTTTCTTAGAATGTTTATTTTTCTTTTAGGTTACACAGTTTGTTGGTGTATAGCTGTTCATAGTAGCATTTTATGATCATTTAGATTTCTGTGTTATCAGTTTATAATGCCTCCTTTTTCATTCATAATTTTGTTGATCTGAGTCTTTTCTCTTTTTTTCTTGGTTAGTCAGCTACGGATTTGTTAATTTTATTTTTTCAACGAAAACTTTTAGTTCAGTTAATCTTTTCTATTTTTTTTCTCTTCCCCATTTCATTTATTTCTGCCCTAATCTTTACTATTTTATTTCTTCTGTTAATTTTGGGCTCAGTTTGTCTTTTCTGGTTCCTTAATGTTTAGAGTTAGGTTGTCCATTTAGGATCTTTTTTACTACTTAATGTAGGCATTTTTTTTTGCTATAAACTTCCCTCTTGTAACTGCTTTTGCTGTATCCTACAAGTTCTGGTATGTTGTGTTTCCACTTCATTTGTCTCAAGAAATTTTTTATTTCCTCCTTAATCTTCTTTGATACATTTATTGTTTGAGACACTGTTGTTTAATTTCCATGTGTTCCTGAATTTTCCAGTTTTTCTCTTATTAGTTTCTAGGTTTTTGCCATTGTAGTCAGAGAGGATACTTGGTATCCTTTAAGTCTTGACCTGTTTTGTGGCCTGACATATGTTCTATCCTAGAAAATGTTCTATGTGCACTAAAGAGGAATGTGTGTTCTGTTGGATAGAATATTCTGTTTATGTCTGTTAGGTCTATTTGGTCTACAGTGTTGTTCAAATCTTATTGATTCTGTCTAGATTATCAATTCATTTTTGAGAGTGGGTTATTAAAATCTCCAGCTATTACTGTATTATGGTTTATCTTTCCTTTTAGCTCTGTTAGGTTTTGTTTTATATTTTCAGATGATATAAAATTTGGCACATAAATATTTATAATTACTGTGTCTTCTTGGTGTATTGGCCCCTTTTTCATTACATCATGACCTTCTTTATATCTTTTCACCATTTTTAACTTAAAGTCTATTTTGTCTGATATAAACTACCCATACTTTTTTTTATTTTAAAGATTTTATTGATTTATTTGACAGAGAGAGATCACAAGTAGGCAGAGAGTCAGGCAGGGGGTGGGGGGAAGAGGCTCCCCACCGAGCAGAGAGCCTGATGCAGGGCTTGATCCCAGGATTCTGAGATCATGA
This sequence comes from Mustela lutreola, assembly GCF_030435805.1. Lineage (NCBI taxonomy): Eukaryota > Metazoa > Chordata > Mammalia > Carnivora > Mustelidae > Mustela > Mustela lutreola. Next base: position 37,485,497 of record NC_081294.1, read on the forward strand.
CACAAGCCAAAGGCAGAGGTTTACCCCACTGAGCCACCCAGGCGTCCCTACCCATTCTTTTTTTTGAGTGACCATCTTCAGAAAACACCCTTTTCTCTCTCAGTCTATATTAGTCTTTAAGACTAAAATGTGTGTTTTATAGGCAACATGTTGTTGATCTGTTTTTTTTGTGTTTATTTTTTGTTTGCTTTTTTATCCATTCAGACATTCTATGTATTTTAATTTGAGAATTGAATCATTTATATTTAAAGTAATTATAAATAGGTAAGAACTTACAATTGCCATTTTGTTAATTATTTTCTGGGTATTTTGCTGATCCATTATTCCTTATTTCTTATCCTGCTATTTTTATTTTGAATGTGTTCTGATGTTTTTTGGTATCTGTATGCTTGGACCTCTTTACCTTGTTCTTTTGCATAGTTACTATTGAATTTTCCCTAATGGCTACCTTGAGGCTTGTATAAAATATCTTAAACTTGTAATACCTATTTTGAACTGATAACAAATTTCAAGACAATTCATGAACTTTACACTTTTACTTTCCTGTTCCCCCATATTTTACATTATTGTTATTTTTTGTATTGTGTAACTAGTAAAGATTACTGTAGTTATGTTTATTTTTGTGTCCTTTTATCTTTCAAGTTTGAGTTGTAAGTGAATTACACACCACTATTGCCATATTGCAGAATCTAATTATGACTGTATATTTATAATTACCGGTGATTTATACACTACCTTTATGTTTTTATGATGTTATTAGTTTTCTTTTTCTTCTACTCAAAGAACTCTCTGTAGCATTTCTTGTAAGTCAGGTGTGGCCGCAATGAACTCTTTCAGCTTTCATTCGTTTGTTTGGGAAAGTCTTTATCCCTCTTTTATTGCTGAAGGATGGATTTGCCATGTATAGAGTTCTTGGATAATGATGATTTTCTTTCAGTATTTTGACTATGCCATCCCTTTCTCTCATGCCTTGAAAAGTTTCTGTTGAGAAATCTACACATAGTCTTATAGGGAGTTTCTTTGTATGTAACTGCTTTTCCTTTCTTTTGCTGTTTTTAAACTTCTTTCTTTATCCTTGACTTTTTGACAATTTAATTATAATGTGCCCAATGTAGCCATCCTCAGGGCCAATGTGTTTGGGCTATTTTTTGCCTCATGGTTTGAATGTCAAGTTCTCTCCCCAGATTTGGGAAATTTTAGCCACTATTTCTTTGAGTATGCTTTCTATTTCTTTCATTTTTCCTTCTTTTTCTGGAATTCCCATAATGCAGATATTGTTGCTATTCATTGTATACCATAATTCTTCACTTTTAATTTTTTTTTTCTTTTTGCCCTTCTGACTAGATAATTTCCAATAGCTAATCCTCTAGGTCACTGATCACTTCTTCTGTATGGCTAAGCATACTTTTAATTTTTTTAAAAGATTTTATTTATTTATTTGACAGACAGATCACAAGTAGGCAGAGAGGCAGGCAGAGAGAGAGGGGACTGAAGTAGGCTCCCTGCTGAGTCAAGAGCCTGATGTGGGGCTCAATCCCAGGACCCTGGGATCATGATTTGAGCTGAAGGCATAGGCTGTAACCCACTGAGCTACCCAGGAACTCCCTAAGCATTCATGCACTGTTTTCTTAGTTTTGTTTAGTCATATGTCTGTGTTTTCTTATGGTTCTCTAAACTTATTAAGGGGATTATTCTCAATTCTTTGTTTGACAATTCATAGATCTCGATTTCTTTAGGTTAAGTTATTGGAACTTCATTAGTTATCTTTGGTAGTAACATATTTACTTATTTTTCATGATCCCTAATTCCTTGTTTATATCTGCACAGTTGAGTAATTGGAAACTTCTTTCAGACTTTATAGGTAACTTCACAAGTCAGCTAAATTTGGTTTTTTTGGTGTATCTGCTGGTAATGTGCTTGGACAGATGGGAGCCTGCTATCAGGTCTGTTTTGGGGTGTGGTAACTGTTGAGCTCTGAGATGGAGATGAGTGGTGTGCCCCTGGCTGAGAGCAATTGGATAGGACTACTGGCTTAGTTTTATATCCTAGTGAGGTTACAGTATGGGCCCCCGTACTTGCCTGGATCCTCTGGTCAGATTTACCAGCCAGGACTGGGTACTACATTCAGTAGTAAATGAGGCTGTGAGTTAGCCTTCCTGCCCTAGGAAGGCATCGGTTTGGGACTCAGGGCCTGTATAGCTCACTGGGAACTTGAATAAGACCAGACTGTACATTATCCTCCCTGGTTGGGTGAAGCCACAGGGTGTGCTCAGGAGACAGGGAAATACACGGATTTTGTTCTCTGTTCAAGTGTCATTGTATGTAGGGCCACTGAATAGATTATACAGCTTCCAAAGTGCTGTGGTCAGTTTTCCTGGTTGAACAACCTCAAGGCTGTATTTAAGGATCAACAGGGCCATGAATTAGATTTCCTGCACAAGGGAGGGGGAGAAGCAGCTCTAAAGCTGATAAAGATCTCTGTTTGGTGGCTAACTCAAGCTGACCTGCACCCCAAGTTCCCTGACCAAAAAGGACACTGGCTTTGTTGTGCATATCAACTCTGCCCACTTGCCTCTCAACTGAAGTGCCATGGGACTGCACAGATTCCAGGAGTTGTCTCTAGTCCTTCTCATTAGATAGGGCCAGAAGAGACTCTTCACAACAGAGGTGCTATATCTCAGCTCTTTTGCCTGGGTGGGAAGAAAGGCTACTGGTACCAGGCTACTCCCAAATAGACTTTGGCAAATAGACTATCTGATTGGAAACGGCTGGGAACTACCCTCAGTCATGAATTAATCCCCTTGCCCCTACATAACACAGAAATGCTCCACATCTGGTACTGGTTTTGCTCTGGGGAAATCAGCTCTCTGCTTGCCCTCCTCTTGGCTCAATTGCAACTGGACTGCATAACTTCCAAGAGTTGTTTCTAGCTCTTCTGCTCAGGTGGCGACAGAAAACATTCTCCACAGTGGGTGGGACTTGTGATTTAGCTCTTTGCCTGAGCATCAGCAAACCAGGCTTTAGACCAGCAAAATTCATTTGAGTTCTGAATCAGGCAGATCTGCACCCCACTGAGTTTCCTGGTCAGAGCACACGCTTACTTCGGTTCTGCAGATATTCAGAACCTTCAGCTGGAATTACTATTTGGTACTGCCAATAGGAACTTAGTCTGCCCAGATTTGAGTACTGGTTATTGCAAGCTCCTCCCCTCTTCATCATAGTCAGAGTCCCAGTAGTTAAGCCCCCCAGATTTTCCTGAAATCCTCATGGAGCAAGCATAGAGTAGGGTTTCCTGAAAAGCAACCCACAATACTGGTAGACTTAAATATCTTCTCTTTTTCTCTTTTCCCACTGGAAGAACTGGAGGCTCAGGGGAAGCCTCTCTGCACTGGCCTGGAAGAGGGTCAATGTGATCAATGTACAGCCTCTTCTTTTACTGTTTGAGTGTAGTCTAGCTTGGTCTTTGAGGTGCACAGGGGTGTTTCAGCCTACTCCCATATTTAAGGATTCTCAGTGGTGATTTGTACTTGATATCTGCTGGTTATTCTTCTTTGAAGGGGAACGATCTATGATGTTTTGGTAATTTTAGTCAAATTTATTTTTAAATTAATTAGTTAATATTTATTTCATAAATGATTTTTGTGTGCTTATTTTATGATAAGCACTATGCTAGACATTTGAGCTAAAACTGTGAACACCTGAGACAAAAAAATTCCTAGCCTATAGAATTTGCATTGCAGAGAGGAAATAGAATCTAAATAGATAAATACAGTATATCAGCTGATAATGAGTGCTATGAAGAAATATAAGTTATGATGGGGGAAAAGAAGGGTCCAACCAGGGAATACCCTATTTTATCCAACTCTTAAGTTAGAATGAGATTGACTTTTCAGATATGAGAAATTTAGTTGAGATACTAAGTAACTCAAATTTGCTTTTTTTCTTCACTTTATTGTCAAGATTTATATTTGCTAATTATTTAAGCTCTGATCTTAACCTCCCACTTTTTCATGTTGCTAACATATTTATGCGAATTCTGTAATCTTCAGGGAAGGAAGGAAGGCTTTTGACAACAGCTAAACAATTACCTGGATTTCATTTAGATTTAGTCCTCTTTTGAGTCACAATTGAGCTCTAAATCTCACTCAATTCAGTTAATTTCAAATGCATTCCAACTTCTGATAGATAAACAAAGAAAAAGAAAAGAATGGCATTTTGAATACTGTGACTATATTCTTTTTGATATTAGAATTCTAATGAAAAATGCAAATCTTCATAAACAAAACTCTATTTTGTATTGCCTTCACTGAAAGCAACTCTAATGAAATAGATTTCATTTTAAAATTAGTTTTTTTGTGACCACAGAAGACTGATTCTGTGGACTCTGAGGAGCCAGACTAATTGTGACCCAGTTAGAACAGGACAGCTTTGCTTTTATTAAATGATGTCCAAGGTTAATGTCAGACAGCATAGATCAACCTCTATCCTCCACTTACCTTCAGTAAGTGTTGTCTTGTTTATTTTACAGAATGCTGCAATACAGGGCTCTTCAAACTTGTTTGATATAAAATACATTTTCCTTTGTTTAAGCATTTATTTTCAAGCACTAACAAGCCTTTTGGACACCTATTCACAGTCTTTTTTTTTTTTTTTTTTTTTGTTAAGTCTATACATTTTAATAGTTTTTGGAGACAATCTAGGTTAAGCAAGAGCAAAGTGCCATTGTTTGCCTTTAATGGGGGGGTGGGGAGGGGGTATTCTCTACACATTTTCTTTTTTAACTTTGCACTTTCTTTACATAATAGTTTGCATTTTGGCTATTTGCTTTCAGGAAGAATGACTTAAATATTCAGGGTGAATGAGTTGGTTATAAGATCTGAAGTTCTCAGCTATGAAAACAGGAACAATACATAACATTTTAACTTTTGACTGTGGAAGAGGACGGTTGCATGTTTCTAATTTGTATGTGTTTTCCATCTTTGTGATAAGAGTGAGTATATAGGGTGTAAATTTGGCCCTAGAAGTCTAACAGACAGTGGAGTAACCCAGATTACTCTTTTAGGATCTAGTGATTGTTTTTCAAAAAATTAGTTAAATTCTTTGACAGGTCCCATACACTACCACCCCCCCCCCCTTTTTGGAATGTAAGTAGCTTTCCCTTGAGGGATAAATAATCTTATAGAAATTCTCATATAGGGACACCTGGGTGGCTCAGTGGGTTAAGCCGCTGCCTTCAGCTCAGGTCATGATCCCAGCGTCCTGGGATCGAGTCCCACATTGGGCTCCTTGCTTGGCAGGGAGCCTGCTTCTCCCTCTGCCTCTGCCTGCCATTCTGTCCGCCTGTGCTCGCTCTCTCTCCCTCTCTCTCTGACAAATAAATAAATAAAATTAAAAAAAAAATAAAAGAAATTCTCATATACATTTCTGTCTAACGATATCAGCCTTTTTAAACAGAATGCACCATAAAGATTTTTATACAAAAGAAATAAAGCCTCACTTTGCTCATGATATGTAAAACATTTTAATTTATACTTCTTGAATTTTAAAATTTAGAGTTATTTAATTCACAATTTTAGTAGATTCCAATTTTTACCAGAAACACTTATATGCTTGTTAATTAAATAAGTTTTCTAAATAATTATCAAACTTTTTACAACATATAATTCTATTTAGAAAAATAAATAAATCTATTTTTTCTTTTTCCATCTTCTGAAGAATAAATTGTTATATAAAATTAATTTTTCTTCTCATCATAACTAATTACATACAAGAGATTATAAGGTAATAAAAAACAATGTGCTGATGAGATTAAGGGACATTATAGCTATATTTAGTTTACATGTTTCTGTTCTTTTCCACTGATAGTCAATTTTTAATCTTCAGTAATTTATAAATAGTCTCATATAAAATATGTAACTATTCTACTCTGCATAGAAAATAAAATAGAAGCTATTTATAACAAAAATAGGCTGTTCAAATATTTAATTGAAACTCTGACAGTGCTTGTTGAACACTTTCACCTGTATCCCCTTATCAAATGAAAATAAAAACAGTCATATCATTAATGTAAACATCCTGGAAAATTAAACTTAGCTTATTAATGCTGATGCATTGATTTGAATAACAACCAAATATACCTAAGACATTTTATTATATGATTGGAATATTTTCTCTGCCTTGGGATAAATAAAATATATTTTGATGTAAAAAGATTTAGTTCATCCATCTTAACAAGTTAAGACACAACTTTTATGCATTCTTGGATTTAATAAATATTTATGGCAACGAGCTTTATGCTGAGATGTGGGCTAAAAACATATATGAAGAATTTCCTACACAATATGAAAGACAAAAAATGAAATGCAATGCCTTCACTGAAATCAACTCTAACGCATTGTGTGTATGAAGGTATGATGGAATCATGCAATAGCAAAAATATGAACAACACAGTACAAGAATTTAATAAGTGGAGCAACTTTGCCTAGTAGATCAAAGATTTGACACTAGAGATAATACCTTAGCCATGCCTTAAAAGATAACTAGAAGTTTACCAGGTAGAAAGCTTAGTAAAGGGTGAGTAAAGGTGACAACTCACAGAACAGGAAAAAGAAATCCGGATCCAGAGAAGTGGGCAAAGCTGACATAGTCAGAGAGCACAGAGTAGTTTGATGTAACTGGAGCTGCAGCTTCACTTTGAGGGACCAGGCCCAGGATATATCATGAAGCTTTTATGAATTTATTCACTCAGAAAAATTGGTACAGAATCCAAGTAATTCTCAAGTATTGTGTTGTGTCCCTCAAAATATACCAAATCATGAAACAATTATTCTACAAGTTGCAGCTTTCCAGTAGAAATGATGTTACATTCAAAGGATAAGAAAAGCCAGCACCTTAACGTTGGTTTCATTAAACATTTGGAAGTAAAAACAATGTATCCCTTGTTTATTCTCTTGTTTTCTTGTGTTGTATTTACTATAGATGAAACAGATATGTAATCAAAATAAAAAGCTTTTTTGCAGCAAAGGAAACATCAGCAAAATGAAAAAAGCAACCGACTGAATGTGAGGTTTTTTTTTTTTTTTTAAAGATTTTAACTATTTATTTCACAGAGATCACAGGTAGGCAGAGAGAGGGGGAAGCAGGCTCCCTGTGGAGCAGAGAGCCTGATGGGGGCTTGATCTCAGGACCCTGAGACCATGACCTGAGCCGAAGGCAGAGGCTTAACCCTCTGAGCCACCCAGGTGCCCCCGAATGTGAGATTTTTGCAAACTTCTACAGCTCAACACTGAAGAAAAAAGAAAAAGAAAAAGAAAAAAAAAGTACCTGAAACAATCTGATTAAAAAATGGTCAGAGGATCTGAATAGACATTTTGCCAAAGAAAGCATACAGATGTCAATAGACACAGGAGGGGTGCCTGGTGGCTCAGTAGGTTAAAGCCTCTGCCTTCAGCTCAGGTCATGGTCTCAGGGTCCTGGGATCGAGCCCCGCATCGGGCTTTCTGCTCTGTGGGAAGCCTGCTCCCCTTCCTCTCTCTCTGCCTGTTTTTCTGCCTACTTGTGATCTCTGGCAAATAAATAAATTAAATCTTTTAAAAAAAATAGACACATGAAAAGATGCTCAATCATCTGATCATCAGAGAAATGTAAATCAAAATCACAATGAAATATCACCTTGCACCTGTCAGAATGGCTAAAATCAAAATGACAAGAAATAACAAGTGTTGGCGAGGATGTGGAGAAAAATTAATCCTTGCACACTGCCAGTGAGAATATAAATTGGTACAGCCATTGTGGAAAACAGTACGGAGTTTCCTCAAAAAAAAAAAAAAAAAGAGAGATGCCATACGATTCAATAATTCCACTACTGGGTATTTATTTTTTTATTTTTTTAAAGATTTTATTTATTTGATAGAGAGAGAGAAATCACAAGTAGGCAGAGAGGCAGGCAGAAAGAGAGAGAGGGGAGGAAGCAGGGTATTTACACAAAGAATATGAATTCAAAAAGGTCCATACACCTCTATGTTTATTACAACATTTTTTACAATAGCCAAGATATGGAAGAAACCCAAGTACTCATTAGTAGATAAATGGATAAAGAAGATGTAGGATATATATACATATATAAAAAAAGAAAGAGATCTTGCTATTTGTAGCCATAAAAGAAGGATGAGATCTTGCTGTTTGCAACAACAGGGATGGAAATAGAGGATATAATGGTAAGAGAAATAAGTCAGATGGAGAAAGACAAACACCATATAATTTCACTTATATGAAGTGAAAATACAAAACTAATGAATAAACAAACAACAAAAAGTTGCAACAGATCCATAAATACAGAGAATGAACTGATGTTTGCCAGGGGGAGGGGAGTGAGGGAATGGACACAGTGGGTGAGGAAGAGTGAGAGATAGCCAGTTATGGAATGAATAAGTGATGGAACTAAAAGTTAAAGCATAGGGGAGTATAGTCAATATTATTCTGGTAGGGTTGGATGGTGACAAATGGTAGCTATACCTGTGGTGAGCATAGTGTATAGAGATGTTGAATCACTGTTTTGTACACCTGAAACTAAGGTGTAACAGTGTGTGTCAACCATACTCAAAAAAAAAAAATTTAAAGATTTTATGTATTTACTCGACAGAAAGAGATCACAAGTAGGCAGAGGGACAGGCAGAGAGAGAGAGAGAGAGGAGGAAGCAGGCTCCCTGCTGAAAAGAGAGCCCGATGCGGGTCTCGATCCCAGGACCCTGAGATCATGACCTGAGCCGAAGGCAGAGGCTTTAACCCACTGAGTCACCCAGGCACCCCAAGAAAACAATCTTTAAAAGAAAGATATGCAATCAGTCTTTGCGGGGAGAACACACAGCATGGTTTTAATAGTTTCAGTTCCTATTTATTGAGTACATCTTAAGATCCAGAAGTCAGAGGTACACAAATGGATAATACATGCTTCTGACCTTGAGGATTTTATGATCTTCCAAAGTAGAGAAATAAACAGATCACTTCAAGGTATTGAGGTAAGTTATAAAAAAGGAACACCACAAGCAGGTGTGCTCTGGGAGCACAGAAAAGGGTCTTCCAGGCATTTAAGCAAGACGGCTTGGATGAGGTCCCACCTAGCTCAGTGTAGAAGAATATATTGTGAGCACCCTTTAGTAGAAAGAGACTAAGCAAAAGGAAGGAAAGTCTGCGGCATTTGCAGGAACACACAGAGTTTGAAATTCTTAGGGTGTCAAGTATGAAGGAGATGGAGGATCCTAGAAGTCTGAAGCCAGAGGAATCAGTCAAAGAAGAAGAATCAGTCAAAACAGAAGGAGGCTTTTCTCCATCTTAACAGTTTGGAGTTCATATGCCAGGCACTGAGACATTAAGTGGTTTTCAGGAAAGGTAGGGCATAATTGTATTTGTATTTTAAGTCGATGTCTAGCTGCAGTGTGTTGTTGGTCTGTGTAGTAATGGAAAAAGATTCCAGGCTCTAGGACTGCAAGAAAATTATACATGTTATCCACTACTCGGCACAATCACTTGTAAGTTAAGCAGGTGCTCCATAAATTTTTGTTGAATAAATGAATGAATAAACAGTTTGGGGGTTATTGATGAGAAAGACAAGCCTGAACCAGGGCTGTGGTAACTGGGAGAGGAGAGAAAGAGGATATGGATACAGGAAAATTTGCTAGGAATTAAAGGTTAGCAAAATGTGTTAATTAGTTCTGAGAGGGAGAAAGAGAAATATAGAATGATTCAAGGGCTTGAAGAAAGGGAACATTTTTGGTTATGTTGATTTTTAGTTCTGAATGGAAGACAAAAGTAGGGCACACATATTCTTGCTCTTAAAGATGGATTGATATTTTTGGCTCATATACATGCAGCATTAACAGGACTCCAGGAAAGTTATTGCTTGTTATCTGAACGTGCGCACACACACGTGTGTGTGTGTGTTCATGTGACTATGTATAATACATATGCAAAGAGCTTGTAAGATTTCCATGGGCAGAAAGTGTCTAATAGTTCATGAAACATCTACATCCAATATACAGCACAGATTTTTAACAAATATCTGTTAATCAATTGGCATTATTGTTCCAACTTAAGTCAAAATTTCAAGTAGTAGGTTTTTTAAAATTATAATTTCATAATAGATATCATGATATATTTCTAGATTCTTTCTAAAATATTATCTTTACTATCCATCTTATAGGAACTAGGTATAGATGAAATGGTCTTATAATTTGTTCTTCATGGTACTTTGCTACATTATCTTCATTAGTGCCTTGGATAGATTACCTTTATAATAAACTATGACCTAGAGTAATGAGGACAGACATATTGTCCTTGTCCTGCATTGCTGATTCCAGTTGGTATGTGGACTCTAACTTCAGAACCTAGGTCAAGATCAGGTCTTCCTTTTTATTATTCCAGTTTGTGGTCTCTGGCTTTCTACCATGACTTGACAGTTACCATTAGCCTTTTTGTCTTATTTCATGGTATTTCTTAATGTACATGAAATATATCTCATAGTGCCTATTAATTTATTTAAGTACCTGTGACAACTTCAGCAGGGGTGAGATTACAGAAAAAAATATCTTTCCTTTAGGAAAATAAGGAGAAAATATAATTCAGGAAAAAATAGGACTGCACATTCTTTATTAAGGGGTTTGGAGTTTTTTTTTTCATGTAAAGAGAAAATTTGAATTTAGTTACACTTATGAATTGTATGAAAGGCTTTGCCCTTGTTGTCCAAAGGAATTTTAAAGGTCAAAAAATGAACCTAATTTGTATCTATAGATTAATATTATAATAGTTAACAAAAATACCTTGTACAGTTTGATTAGTAGAAACTGGGTATACTGACGAACGTAATGATGTAAAAACAATATAATTACTCCATGCTTAAATTTACTTATCCTCACACCTGAAATTTATTGCTGTAAGAGTGAATAATTTAATTCAGTCTTGTTTTTTGCCAGTGTCTGGAGGTAAAAATTCCAATAGAAACAAATAAACTCACCTTGAATGAGATGCTTCTAATATCACAAAATCAATAGTGATTTATAGTCCCATAACAATAACTAATTCAATGTGTTTCACTTGGGTAAGTAATTTAAACCTACAATATCTTTTTTTGTCTGTTCCATAAAATGGAAAAGGAGTATATATATTTAAATATTCCTATTAGAAGTTGTTGGTAAATATATAACTACTTAATGTATAATTTATTCCTTACTTCTTTCCAAAGTAGGTAAAATTCAATGGTGGAGGTGGGAAGAATAAAAATCCTAAATATCTTTTGAATAGATGAATTAGCAAGTAAAATCAATATTTTATATGAGCAATGCATACTCTAAATATACATAAGTTTTTTAGATTTTTCATTTATTATAAAAATTGAAAGTATTAGAAACATATCTTCTCATCTTATAGATTTATGTAACTATTATTTGAAGTTTTCTCCAAAACTGTGCTCGACTCTAGAAAATTTCCCTCATTATTTGAAAAGCACATTTCAGAATAATTTGTTTAATCTATAAATATTGCAAATAAGAGAATAACTATAACTTAATACAGCAAAGAATAATTCATGTGGGATCCCAAAATCAGAGTTGTTCTTTATATAGCAAGAAGGGAGACATGTGGATTAAGTATGAGTAGTATCTTTTCAGCCAGGGAAATTGTGTGGTCATAGAGTCATATATTTCTAATTGTATAAGTTGGCTCTGGGTTCAGGAAAATATCATTTGGATGTCCTTGTCCTGAGCATTTTGATTTTTTTTTTTTTTTAAATATATGAGTCTCCTTTAAAAGCTCTCAGGCATGAGCCTTGGGGTAGTAAATCAAGTTTACCTGAGTGTGCATTATAACTGTCTAATCCATGAAAGTGATACTCTATTTGTTTTGTGATATTTGATTCCCTGTTAAATACTTTAAAATGGAGGTTCTTGTCTGGCCATGTGGTGTGAGGGTACTTAATATCTAAGAGGATTCAGTTGTCATGAATCTATTCAGAGGGTCTTAAAATACTCCTCTAGAGTGGAGTCATTTTGAAGACTAGTCTATTCACTGCCCATCTCTAAAAGGTAAACGTTGGCAATTATAATGTATCTTGAGGGACCATATATTTCTCCTCCTTCTGTCTAGTTAAAGTTTGAGGCACTAAAATGGAGCTAGAAGGGGATGTTAGGAAAATTTAGGCTTACATACTGTTTACTAGCTTTTAGGATGTAAGTAAACTGGAAGCAACTGTACTTGACACATTAATCAGATTTTTGGGATTATTTTATTAGGCAGAATGCATTTACTTAAATGTATGTTATAAAGGGATAATATATATGTTATAAAGGGATTCTTCTTGCATTAAGAAATACTATTTATAAGAAGTAGAATATTGATATGGTAAAATAAAATTTATCTATGAATAGAAAATAAAACCTAAAACAAAGCCAAATTTAAAAATAGCTACACAGAATTTTAAAACATTTACGATTTGTTACTGAATGGTAATATACCATGCTAAATTAAAACTGAACTCAAACATAATAGAAACTTATCAAATATTCCAATTAAACTTGAGGGTTAGGTTTGTGACAAATCAGTACTTCCAACTATTTTGATTTCACACTTTCAATCAGGGTTTACATTTCTATATTCACTTTCAGCATATTCAAATATCAGAAAACTATAATTATTTGACAGGAATTTATTTATTGCCTTCCAAATGGTGAATTCTATTCTAGGTGCTAGTTATGTAGCATTGAACAAGATATTTATTTATTCCAAAATATTTATGAAGCACTTTTTATGCCTGATGTTGTTAAAGGCCCTGGGGTTAAATAGCAGCATTGGGAGGGGAGGCAAAAATCTCAGTCTTAATAGTTTGTGTGTATGTTGTGGGAAGGAAATTAGAAAATGGACAAGATAGTAAATGAATGTAAGTGGTTACACAGTAGTGAGCATTAATGGGGAACTATAAAGCAAGGGAGGGTATAGGGAATGTGTAGTGGTTGCAGTGACAGGGTTTCCATTTTTGATGGGGTAGTTAGGGAAGTCCTCATGGAGAATATGAAATGTGAGTAAAGGCCTGGGAAGAGATATAAGCAAGTGAACCATGGAGACGCAGCAAGCAAATGTAGTCAGGATGAGACAAGAACAAGAACAAAGACCCCAAAGCAGACATCAGCAGGTGCCCATCTGACAAGGCTGACTACCTTAGAGGATAGTCAGGGAGGAATAAGAGTAAATGATGGGGCAGCTGACTCCTTAGAGCTTTGTGTACATTATAAGGACTTAGCTTCCACTTAGAGGGCAGTAGGAAGTCCCTGAAGGGCTTTGAGTGGGAGAAGGATAAGATCTGAGTTTTATGTTAATGGGATCTCTTCTGGATGCTGGGTCAAGAATAGATTGAAAAGAGAATGGTAAAAACAGGAAGTCCATTTAGAAAGCCTTTTAATAATTCACAGAGAGATGTGAATAGACCAGAGTGCAGAGGGAATGTTGGGTTCAAGGTGTATTTAAAAGGTAAAGCATCAAACTGAACTTGGCCGTTTGGTTGTGGGATATCATGGAAACAGAGGAGGGGCCTGGTGATGCAAAAGATCTTGGCCTGAGCAACTCAATACATGAGTTTACCATTTCCTGAGATGAGAAGGACTCTGAGAGGAAGAGGTCTGGCATGAAAATCATGAACTCAGTTTTGGCATGCTAAATTGGGAGTAGGGGTAGCTAGCTGTTACTCTGGAATTCAGAGAGACCATTTGGGCTACAGAATAAAAATGTCCTTATCATGATCATAAGAAGATTTAATGCCATGTGTTTGGATGAGATCAGCAAGGTGGTGAGAATAGATTGAAAATAGAAATGGTTTCCTAACCACTCTGTGAGCGACTGAAACATTCAGAGGTCTGAGTGATGAGAGGGAACCAGTGAATGGAACTGAGAAGGGCTATTCTAACCAGGTACCTGGAAAATAAAGAAAGCAGTACATTGTCTTGAAGTTCAGTGAAGGATTATTTCATGTACAAGGGGATGATCAACTATTTTGATGGTGCTTAATCCAGCGACATAAAAATTGGGACTCACCATTGGATTTTAAAATTTGGGGATCATTAGTGATCTTGATTAAAAAAAATAGAATCATGGGGGGAAAGGTCCAATTCAAATAGGTTAAAAAGAAAATGAAATGGGAAGAGAGATATTTAAGATAAAGAGTTTGGGCTTTTCTTTCAAGGAATTTTGCCATGAAGTAGAAGAAATAATCGAGGAAGGTTTTTTTTTTTTTTTTTCTCCCCAAGATTGGCAAAAATAACATATTTGTAGATGTATAAGAAAGATCCAGTGGATGTGGAATATTTAAGAGACACAGTCCTTCCCATCATGAAGGATATGAGATATAATAATCTAGCAGTTACATAATTAAGGGCATAATCAGGTACGATGATGTAAATAAACTGCTTTGAGAATGTAAGTGAAGGGATTAGATAATTTTTACTGAGATGTATGTGGCTGGAAGGAACCAGTTGTAAAATGATGATTGAAATAGAAATATTCCAGGTAAAGAGACAAACTAAGTATGAAGATCCTAAGTCTGGTTTTCCATACACAAAATGAAGCATCTTAGAGGCTGGTGGAAGGAATTTGTATTTTATTCTAAGAGCAGTGAGAAGGCATTGGAAGGTTTTGTAAAGTCGTGCTGATCACTATATGGAGAATGGACTCAGGAAAAAGACAGTTATAGGCATGAGAACTAGTTAGGCAGAGATGTCAATAGCTCACATGAAGTTGATGGTGACATGGTTTAGAATGGTCGTGGGTAAAGATAAAATTCTAATTTTATTTAAATAGAAACTAGGGCACCCGGATGGCTCAGTCAGTTAAGGGTCAGATTTTTGACTTTGGCTCGGTTCATGATCTCAGGGTCATGAGATCGAGCCCCAAGTTGGGGTCACATTGGGCAAAGAGCTTGCTTAGGATTCTCTCTCTCTCTCCCTCTGCCCCTACTCCAACACACTTGAGAGTGCTCTCTATTAAAACATATGAATAGAAACATTTAAATAAGCATTTTAGTGCACTCTTCACAATAACCTTATAGTTATACTAACTGGCATTTATTGAACACTCACTATTTCCTTAGTGTTGTGGTAAGTATTTTATGAACAATATTTAATTATTTTCAAATCATTCCTATATGATACCCTAATTATCTTCATTTTGCAGATTAGGAAACCAAACTTTGGAGCAGTACTCTAACTTGCTTAGAGGCACAGTTAGCATATATTGAAGCTGGGTCTCTAACCTGATCTGCCCACTCTGGAGTCCCTTTTATTATCTTTCCAAGTGATTATGATTTATATTCCACCTCTATTTGAGGCTTCAAAATAATACAATTCATCAATTCCTGTCTGTCTTAAAACTTGTGACAAGTCAAAGGGAGGCAAAGTCTTGTCTTCCCTGTCAGAGACTAGAAGATCCCCAAAGTAAGATCCAATCAATGTCCCTACAAGATTATTTTCCCCAAGCTACTCATCTCCTTTAATTTGCCTCAGTCCAGACCCCATGCCCCTTTTGGGTTAAGCCCATATTAGTTTGTTTGTAAGCCCTGTCATTTGTGCCACCGTGAATGGAACAGCAGGAAAGCCATAGTCCACTCCCTTTCATAAACATAAACACAGGTTCTTCCCAGTCAGGAGCACGAGTCTTTCTCTACTACTGGTCACCTGGCCAATTCCAGAGGATATGTACTGCCCTAGGTTAATTATAATATAAGATGTAGGGAGACATTTTATTTACAAAGAAACAATCTATTTGGTAAAATACTCTATAATTCAATTTTTATTTTGTGATCATATTTATGATATTAATTAAAGTCTACACCTCAGGGAAATGAATGGAAGTATAATCTTCTGCTTCTGCTCCTCCTTAACTACCATGCATGTTGGAATAGTGACTAGTATGAGAAAAGATTCTTAGATACAGAGAAGAACACTGACTTGGATGGAGAAGGCCTGAATGGATGACATTAAAGAATGACTTATACTTCACCAAAGGTTGGGTACTGAATGGGCAACTTATGTTCATTTGCTCATTAATGGCACTATTGTCACCTCCATTTTATAGATGAGAAGACTAAGAGTCATTGAGATTAAGTGGCTTGATAAGGTTTACACAGCTAGTAAATGGTCAAGATTTGAATTGAAACACTTGGACTCCGGACTTAGATTTAACCATGGTGCTTTCCTGCCTGTCCTTTTGCTTCTTTACTCCCATTGGGACAGTTTTCAAAATCTCCATTAGTTGAGAGAAGATTAAGCTTAGTATCCTGAATGTCAAATCATCCTCTCAAAAAATGTTTTTCTTTTATAATTTCTCTCACCACTGGGAAACCTAGTCACCTTCAGGCAACAGATGCCCACTTGACTGCTTCAGGAAAACACATTTCTGGGCTGAGCATGGAAAGTAGGACTCTACATGATCTTAATGTGCCCTGAGACAAAGGAGATAAAGTGTAGGAAAGTCTTTTAAGCTGTTAACTGCTACATAAATGACTTAAGAAAATGATGATGATTTCTTAAAATCCTAGTCCTTTTGGCACCATGAAGGCAGCTTTGCTTAATGGCTATTATTTGCACTTACGTAAATAGAAAAGGCATATTTTTCCTCTGATCATTTAAGTGAAGGCAGCAGAAAGGGGTTGCATATGAGAGAAAATTAATTCCTTAAATTTCTTTTGTCTCATAAAAATATCAGAAAAAAAGAGCAAAATAGCCAATATAATTTAACTTACCACATTTTTTTCTTTCTCTCTTCCCCTCTGTCCCCTAAAAAATGATATATATTTCAACTCATTTAAAATTGACCTTCCCTGGATAAATATTCATTTCAATAGATTGGATCTTCCTAACTGACCAACATGCACAAGACCACTTTTTTTTTTTTTTTTGTAGTGTGATGTTACCATACCTGGTAGTCTGACATTAAGGGAAAAAAATAGTTCAACTATACCAAAAATGCCAACACTTCTCATGAGGTTTTGTTTTGTTTTGAGATTTATTTATTTTACTTTAGAGAGAGAGAAAGAGAGAGAGAGAGAGAACAAGCAGCAGAAGGAGCAAGGGGAGAGGGAAAGAGAAAATCCCAAGCAGATTCCACACGTGTGGTGGAGCTCAAAGTGGGGCTCGATCTCACAACCCTGAGATGGTTCATGAGGGTCCAGGTGCCCCTCATGATTTTTACCCACAAAAGCCTTGGCTCAGAAAATGTATGTCCATTGCTGAAGGCTTTCTCTCCATTGTCTGTATAATTTTCCTTTTTTGGGTTTCTTTCCAAGAGGTCAGAAGATTGTAAAACTTTTGAGTAATGCCACAGATCTTTGAAACCACTCAGCTCTGTGGATTTGGATTCTGGTTTAACATAGTGGGTAAAAAAAAGATGGGGAATTACTTCTCGTTGAGCCTGAGGAGGCTGCGTAGCATAGTGTTTGAGAGCGGTATGCTGAACTGTACTGCCTTCAATTGCATTTCTGCTCTGCTGCTTACTAGTTGGTGTGACCTTGGGGTAAGTTCTTATATCAATTCTCTCATCTCTAAAATGGAGATTATCATAGTACATCTCAGAGTTGTTATGAAGATTCAATAAGTGAAAAACTATAATGTACTTAAAAGAGTATCTGGCACATAGGAGAGCTATTTATTAAATATATCTTTGGTAATCATTGTCTTATGGCCTATTGATAATCAGTAGCTTTTAGTTAAATAGTATATTTATTCAGAAATTCTTGAAGTAACATAGACATAGGTTCAAGAATCTAGATCTATAGATTGTTTCAGCTGTTTGCTAAAACATTCAAAGACAATTCTGCTCCCTTTAAAGATCTGGGAATTTTTAAAATCAAAATGAGATCTTCAAATGCAGCTAATCTAAACTTTTCTTTTCATAGATATAAAATCTCTGGATCAGGACAAAAAGAGCCACAGTTGATTACTATCAGAGTTAGGACCAGAACTCAGATCTCTTGCTGTCCTGTCCAGTTTCTAAGAAATAGTGCATGATTTTCTAATATGATGATCTCATCTCTCAGTTATAGTACTCTTCCACCAGTTTATTCCTAGTAACACAAATATTTGCTGTTTTGTGATGCTGTGTTTACCATCATGGCCTTGATTCAGGGTTTATGTTTTCTTTCAAAGTGTTTCAAAGTATATTTTGGGACAAATACAATAGGAAGACTCATCAAAAGTGTTAAATGATGCCATTTTATTGAACTGACACCCTCCATTGGCTCAGGGTTAGCGACACAAAGAGGAAGTTTTAAGACTCTAAAACCTAGTGTACAGAAAGTAGAAGCCTACAGATAATCATGTTGTATTCAATAAGCTTTAGTCAATAAGAACGGTCTATTGACCTTGAATTCAATTATTCTAAACATACAGTGGTATATCAAGGGGAGCTAGAGCATCTGACGGAGAAAACAGCTCTATATAGGGAGTAATAAACTTACAGTCCTTGCTCAAAGAGATACTGTAGATTGAAAATAAATGAACTCTAAAATGTTTAGATATATTTGTGCCCAATAGGTCCATGCTAGATTATTATAAAGCAAATAAAGATGATTTTAGGGAGCCATATCGACTAGGTAAAATTGATTGCTTGAAGGGTGAAATCTTAATAATAAAATTACAGCATCAACCATGTATAATATTAGGTGGAGGAATTGGCCTTGTAAATCAAGGGTTCTGACTCCATAAGGCCACAAGGTCTTCAATCCTTACTGTTTTTTTTTTTTTTTAAAGATTTTATTTATTTATTTGACAGACAGAGATCACAAATAGGTGGAAAGGCAGGCAGAGAGAGAGAGAGGAGGAAGCAGGTTCCCTGCTGAGCAGAGAGCCCGATGTGGGGCCCGATCCCACAACCCAAGTAGAAGGCAGAGGCTTTAACCCACTGAGCCACCCAGGCGACCCAATCCTCACTGTTTTCTGTCCCAGCTTGTCAGGGTCAGAATACAGGATGTTGCCTGGGTCCACGATGGGTGGACCTCATTGTGTTAAATTTTCAGGTTGATTCATATATATTTGCATTAATGAGCCTTAAGAAAAACACATCATATTTTTACCAAGTCCATGTTATTGTACTGTATTAAAGAAAGGAAAATTAAATTAAAAAATCATTTTCAAAAATTAAAATTCAGAAGCATTTGCCATGATGCTTTGTATACCGCGTAATTCCTCCTGGTGCTTGTAACTACAGTTGCAAGAAGTAGCTTTAAAACTCCATGAATTCAGAGGTGCCTGAGTGGCTCAGTACGTTAAGCATCTGCCTTTGGTTCAGGTCATGATCTCAGGGTCCTGGGATCAAATCCCATGTTGAGCTCCCTGCTCAGTGGGGAATCTCCTCCCTCTCCTTCTGCCCCCCTTCCCCAGCCTTGTGCTCTTTCTCTCAAATAAATAAATAAAACTGAAAAAAAAAAAAACCCAAAACCCAAAAACGACCTCCCTGAGTATCTAACAACTTGCTCATATATGTCTAGCACTAAGTAGTTTAAAAATAGAGAAAAGTTTAGAAAATTATGAAAAGCAGATATCATATCAATTGTTTTGTGCAGAGCTGAGTCCAACAAAATGATGTGCAATGTGAATATTGAGAAAAATCTAAAAAGCTATTAAATCCTTGAAGATAATTAGCTTCATTATTTGTAATCATTTAACAGTTGAAATCCAAACAAGTATTGATTAAGATTTCCAGATACCACTTCATTTAGTCTTTATTCTCTTTATTTAAAAAAAGAGTAGATTAAAATGAGTTTCTTGGAGGCAACATATAGATGGGTTTTGTTTTTTTATCCATTCTGATACCCTGCGTCTTTTGACAGGGGCATTTAGCCCATTCACATTCAGGGTAACTATTGAGAGATATGAATTTAGTGCCATTGTTTTGCCTGTAAGGTGACTGTTACTGTATATGGTCTCTGTTCCTTTCTGATCTACCACTTGTAGGCTCTCTCTTTGCTTAGAGGACCCCTTTCAATATTTCCTGTAGAGCTGGTTTGGTATTTGCGAATTCTTTCAGTTTTTGTTTGTCCTGGAAGCTTTTAATCTCTCCTTCTATTTTCAATGATAGCCTAGCTGGATATAGTATTCTTGGCTGCATGTTTTTCTCGTTTAGTGCTCTGAAAATATCATGCCAGCTCTTTCTGGCCTGCCAGGTCTCTGTGGATAAGTCAGCTGCCAATCTAATATTTTTACCATTGTATGTTACAGACCTCTTTTCCCGGGCTGCTTTCAGGATTTTCTCTTTGTCACTGAGACTTGTAAATTTTACTATTAGGTGACGGGGTGTGGGCCTATTCTTATTGATTTTGAGGGGCGTTCTCTGAACCTCCTGAATTTTGATGCTCATTCCCTTAGCCATATTGGGGAAATTCTCCCCAGTAATTCTCTCCAGTATACCTTCTGCTCCCCTCTCTCTTTCTTCTTCTTCTGGAATCCCAATTATTCTAATGTTGTTTCGTCTTATGGTGTCACTTATCTCTCGAATTCTCCCCTCGTGGTCCAGTAGCTGTTTGTCTCTCTTTTGCTCAGCTTCTTTATTCTCTGTCATTTGGTCTTCTATATCACTAATTCTTTCTTCTGCCTCATTTATCCTAGCAGTTAGAGCCTCCATTTTTGATTGCACCTCATTAATAGCTTTTTTGATTTCAACTTGGTTAGATTTTAGTTCTTTTATTTCTCCAGAAAGGGCTTTTATCTCTCTTGAGAGGGTTTCTCTAATATCTTCCATGCCTTTTTCGAGCCCGGCTAGAACCTTGAGAATTGTCATTCTGAACTCTAGATCTGACATATTACTGATGTCTGTATTGATTAGGTCCCTAGCCTTCGGTACTGCCTCTTGTTCTTTTTTTTGTGTTGAATTTTTACGTCTTGTCATTTTGTCCAGATAAGAGTAAATGAAGGGGCAAGTAAAATACTAAAAGGGTGGCAACAACCCCAGGAAAATATGCTTTAACCAAATTAGAAGAGATCCAAAATCGTGAGTGGGGAGAAAGGGGATAAAAAGAGGTTCAAAAAGGAAGAAAGAAAAATAAAAGAAAAAAGAAAAAGAAAAAAAAGAAAAGAAAAGAATTTTTTAAAAAAGAAAACACCTAAGAAAAATGTAAAAAAGAAAAAATATATATATTAGATAAACTAGTAAAAAATCGTTAAAAAAGAAAAAGGTAACAGTTAAAAAAAAAAATTTTACCCGAAGGCGAGAAGAAAAAAAAAAAAATGAAAAAGAAAAAATTAAATTAACTGCAAGACTAAAAAAAATCACAGGAAAAAAGCCATGAGTTCCGTGCTTGGCTTTCTCCTCCTCTGGAATTCTGCTGCTCTCCTTGGTATTGAAACCGCACTCCTTGGTAGGTGAACTTGGTCTCGGCTGGATTTCTTGTTGATCTTCTGGGGGAGGGGCCTGTTGTAGTGATTCTCAAGTGTCTTTGCCCCAGGCGGAATTACACCGCCCTTACCCGGGGCCGTGGTGAGTAACCGCTCGGGTTTGCTTTCAGGAGCTTTTGTTCCCTGAGCGCTTTCTGTAGAGTTCCGGAGGACGGGAATACAAATGGCGGCCTCCTGGTCTCGGGCCGGAGGAGCCGAGAGCCCAGGGCCCCACTCCTCAGTGCGCCCTCAGAGAACAGTGCCCGAAGACACATCCAGATTTAAAATGAGGGTGTGGAAAAGAATTTACCATGCTAATGGACATCAGAAGAAAGCAGGAGTGGCAATCCTTATATCAGATCAATTAGATTTTAAGCCAAAGACTATAATAAGAGATGAGGAAGGACACTATATCATACTCAAAGGGTCTGTTCAACAAGAAGATTTAACAATTTTAAATATCTATGCCCCCAACGTGGGAGCAGCCAACTATATAAACCAATTAATAACAAAATCAAAGAAACACATCAACAATAATACAATAATAGTAGGGGACTTTAACACTCCCCTCACTGAAATGGACAGGTCATCCAAGCAAAAGATCAGCAAGGAAATAAAGGCCTTAAACGACACACTGGACCATGTGGACATCACGGATATATTCAGAATATTTCATCCCAAAGCAACAGAATACACATTCTTCTCTAGTGCACATGGAACATTCTCCAGAATAGATCACATCCTCGGTCCTAAATCAGGACTCAACCGGTATCAGAAGATTGGGATCATTCCCTGCATATTTTCAGACCACAATGCTCTAAAGCTAGAACTCAACCACAAAAGGAAGTTTGGAAAGAACCCTAATACATGGAGACTAAATAGTATCCTTCTAAAGAATGAATGGGTCAACCGGGAAATTAAAGAAGAATTGAAAAAAATCATGGAAACAAATGATAATGAAAATACAACGGTTCAAAATCTGTGGGACACAACAAAGGCAGTCCTGAGAGGAAAATATATAGCGGTACAAGCCTTTCTCAAGAAACAAGAAAGGTCTCAGGTACACAACCTAACCCTACACCTAAAGGAGCTGGAGAAAGAACAAGAAAGAAACCCTAAGCCCAGCAGGAGAAGAGAAATCATAAAGATCAGAGCAGAAATCAATGAAATAGAAACCAAAAAAACAATAGAACAAATCAACGAAACTAGGAGCTGGTTCTTTGAAAGAATTAATAAAATTGATAAACCCATGGCCAGACTTATCAAAAAGAAAAGAGAAAGGACCCAAATAAATAAAATCATGAATGAAAGAGGAGAGATCACAACTAACACCAAAGAAATACAAACTATTATAAGAACATACTATGAGCAACTCTACGGCAATAAATTTGACAATCTGGAAGAAATGGATGCATTCCTAGAAACATATAAACTACCACAACTGAACCAGGAAGAAATAGAAAGCCTGAACAGACCCATAACCAGTAAGGAGATTGAAACAGTCATTAAAAATCTCCAAACAAACAAAAGCCCAGGGCCAGACGGCTTCCCGGGGGAATTCTACCAAACATTTAAAGAAGAACTAATTCCTATTCTCCTGAAACTGTTCCAAAAAATAGAAATGGAAGGAAAACTTCCAAACTCATTTTATGAGGCCAGCATCACCTTGATCCCCAAACCAGACAAGGATCCCACCAAAAAAGAGAGCTATAGACCGATATCCTTGTTGAACACAGATGCGAAAATACTCAACAAACTACTAGCCAATCGGATTCAACAGTACATTAAAAAGATCATTCACCACGACCAAGTGGGATTTATTCCAGGGCTGCAAGGTTGGTTCAACATCCGCAAATCAGTCAATGTGATACAACACATCAATAAAAGAAAGAACAAGAACCATATGATACTCTCAATAGATGCTGAAAAAGCATTTGACAAAGTACAACATCCCTTCCTGATCAAAACTCTTCAAAGTGTAGGGATAGAGGGCACATACCTCAATATCATCAAAGCCATCTATGAAAAACCCACCGCAAATATCATTCTCAATGGAGAAAACCTGAAAGCTTTTCCGCTAAGGTCAGGAACACGGCAGGGATGTCCATTATCACCACTGCTATTCAACATTGTACTAGAGGTCCTAGCCTCAGCAATCAGACAACAAAAGGAAATTAAAGGCATCCAAATCGGCAAAGAAGAAGTCAAATTATCACTCTTCGCAGATGATATGATACTATATGTGGAAAACCCAAAAGACTCTACTCCAAAACTGCTAGAACTTATACAGGAATTCAGTAAAGTGTCAGGATATAAAATCAATGCACAGAAATCAGTTGCATTTCTCTACACCAACAGCAAGACAGAAGAAAGAGATATTAAGGAGTCAATCCCATTTACAATTGCATCCAAAACCATAAGATACCTAGGAATAAACCTAACCAAAGAGACACAGAATCTATACTCAGAAAACTATAAAGTACTCATGAAAGAAATTGAGGAAGACACAAAGAAATGGAAAAATGTTCCATGCTCCTGGATTGGAAGAATAAATATTTTGAAAATGTCTATGCTACCTAAAGCAATCTACACATTTAATGCAATTCCTATCAAAGTACCATCCATCTTTTTCAAAGAAATGGAACAAATAATGCTAAAATTTATATGGAACCAGAAAAGACCTCGAATAGCCAAAGGGATATTGAAAAAGAAAGCCAACGTTGGTGGCATCACAATTCCGGATTTCAAGCTCTATTACAAAGCTGTCATCACCAAGACAGCATGGTACTGGCACAAAAACAGACCCATAGATCAATGGAACAGAATAGAGAGCCCAGAAATAGACCCTCAAATCTATGGTCAACTAATCTTCGACAAAGCAGCAAAGAATGTCCAATGGAAAAAAGACAGCCTCTTCAATAAATGGTGCTGGGAAAATTGGACAGCCACATGCAGAAAAATGAAATTGAACCATTTCCTTACACCACACACAAAAATCGACTCAAAATGGATGAAGGACCTCAATGTGCGAAAGGAATCCATCAAAATCCTTGAGGAGAACACGGGCAGCAACCTCTTCGACCTCTGCCGCAGCAACATCTTCCTAGGAACAACGCAAAAGGCAAGGGAAGCAAAGGAAAAAATGAACTATTGGGATTTCATCAAGATCAAAAGCTTTTGCACAGCAAAGGAAACAGTTCACAAAATCAAAAGACAACTGACAGAATGTGAGAAGATATTTGCAAACGACATATCAGATAAAGGACTAGTGTCCAGAATCTATAAAGAACTTAGCAAACTCAACACCCAAAGAACAAATAATCCAATCAAGAAATGGGCAGAAGACATGAACAGACATTTCTGCAAAGAAGACATCCAGATGGCCAACAGACACATGAAAAAGTGCTCCATATCACTCGGCATCAGGGAAATACAAATCAAAACCACAATGAGATATCACCTCACACCAGTCAGAATGGCTAAAATCAACAAGTCAGGAAATGACAGATGCTGGCGAGGATGCGGAGAAAGGGGAACCCTCCTACACTGTTGGTGGGAATGCAAGCTGGTGCAACCACTCTGGAAAACAGCATGGAGGTTCCTCAAAATGTTGAAAATAGAACTGCCCTATGACCCAGCAATTTCACTATTGGGTATTTACCCTAAAGATACAAATGTAGTGATCCAAAGGGGCACATGCACCCGAATGTTTATAGCAGCAATGTCTACAATAGCCAAACTATGGAAAGAACCTAGATGTCCATCAACAGATGAATGGATCAAGAAGATGTGGTATATATACACAATGGAATACTATGCAGCCATCAAAAGAAATGAAATCTTGCCATTTGCGACAACATGGATGGAACTAGAGCGTATCATGCTTAGCGAAATAAGTCAAGCAAAGAAAGACAACTATCATATGATCTCCCTGATATGAGGAAGTGGTGATGCAACATGGGGGCTTAAGTGGGTACGAGAATAATAAGTGAAAGAAGATGGAATTGGGAGGGAGACAAACCATAAGTGACTCTTAATCTCACAAAACAAACTGAGGGTTGCTGGGGGGAGGGGGTTAGGGAGAAGGGGGTGGGATTATGGACATTGGGGAGGGTATGTGCTTTGGTGAGTGCTGTGAAGTGTGTAAACCTGGTGATTCACAGACCTGTACCTCTGGGGATAAAAATATATGTTTATAAAAAATAAAAAATTAAAAAAAATAAAAAATAAATAAATAAAAAAAATAAAAGCAAAAAAAAAAAAGAGTAGATTACATTTTCCAATAAAAATAATTTTAAAGGGTTCTTAATGAATTCTTTTTTAAAATAAATTCTTATTTTAAATTGATGTTGCAATAGGTCTCTTGTGAGTATCAATATACAGGTTTACAATTCATACATAACCATTACTATTATGAAATATTCATTAGGAATCTGTTAAATTACATACTGAATAAGCACAATACTTTCCTTGACAAATTTTTCATAGAGTAAATTTCCCAGCAGGGAGTCCGGTCATTCGCATACAACAGAGAGTTTCTCACCATGTTTTAATTATTGATCACATGGCTTTAATCTTTTTTAAAAAAATAACGTTTGTTCATTATTTTACTATATCTTTGTTTCTAATTTCATAAGATGTTCATTAAGGATATATGCAATGTGTGGCTCAGCAGTTTAAACATCTGATTCTTGATTTCAGCTCAGGTTATGATCCCAGGGTTGTGGGATGGAGCCCCAAATTTGGCTGAGTGCTCAGCAGGGAGCCTGCTTGAGATTTTCTTTTCTCCCCTCTCCCTCAGCCTGTCCCTCTGTGTGCCTCTCTCTCTCTCTCAAAATAAATAAATAAATATTTTGAAAAATACATGTGAATTAAAAAAAAACATTTTAAAAAAGGATATACACAAACACTTGTTTAAAAAGGAACATTACATGGTAGCATTTGAAGACTAACTTTGGTATTGGTTCACAGCAACAAGGGGAGCATTCTGTGAATAAAAATAGTACTGCCTGGACTAAAGACCTAATGTAACATAGAAACACAATGTATAACCTACAATAAAAGAATGATTATGTCTACGTGATTGCAGACATTTGTGGGGAAATATGTGCATCAATGTATTCAATTTCATTGTGTTCAATTAAGATTACTGCAGAATTAGTATGAATGGCATTTATGTGAACCAAAAATGGTCCTTATGTGACAAAATAAGATCATATAAAAATAAATAAAACAGCTGATTTTATTTTATCAAAAAAATCAGATGTTTTAAGATATAAGCATACTCAGTTATTGGATATGTTTATTTATTTGATATTACATTAAAGTTTATATACAGGAAATTTCAGTATTAGATGTTGCCTTGAATTACAAAGTAGCTCCAAATTATGGGCTCCAAAGTTAATCACTAATATAGAAAAATAATCTGTAATGTCAAAATTGCCACATATATAGATCAAGTTTTATTTTACTATAGAAATCAGAAAAAAGTGTATAACAAAATATAGTATTTGTGAAGAGAAATTACTTTTTTTAAAAGCATGTAGACATTCTACAGGAAAGCTCAAGAAAGGGTAAAGAGGGCTTTTGAACAGATTCTGTTGTTTAATTATTTGAAATGTTAAAATATTTGTCTATACTTGGAAATGAAGTCAGGGTGGAGAAAAATTATGATTCCATTTAAGACTTTCTTTAAATAGCAAGTATGACATGAAACTTAGTATTTGTACAGGAGATGTTTAAATATTCCAACTGTACTGAAGAAACTAAGAAAACAATAAAACCTTTTCAGGTCCCAATTCTCAAAGGTACTATTGTAAGACTCTTCTCTATCCACAGACTCACACATACCTCTTAAAATATTACAGATTGGATTATGGTATATAATTACAGAGTATACTGTTCTCAACTTGCTTCTTAACATAATATCTTCTGATTATTTTTCATATTAACAAATATAGCTCATTATTTTCAGCTTTTGCTTAGAAACCCATGTATGGATGTACCATGACTACTTTCATCAGTTTCTTATAGGTTAATAAGTTTCTTTCCCAACTTTTTGTTGCTATTATTGAACTATGTTTTCACAGTCCTTGCATGTGTAACAGTGGGGAACATAATGCAGAATAAATTCCTAGAATTTAAATCTGGATAAAAAATTTCAAGTATTTCAAATTTCAATATTGACAAAATATCTTCCATAGAGATTGTACGAATTACTAAAGAGTATGAAAATACCTATTTTCTTATTCCTTTATGAAATGTCATGTAATAGACAAAAAGAATATTGCACTTTGAGGTGCATTTCTTTAATTGTGAGACTTATTGGCATTTGTTTCCATGTTTACTAGCCACTTACCTGTTTATTCCTTTGCCCATATTTCTACTGTGTTGAGCATCTTTTTGCTATGAAACTGCAAGATGTTTTTAAAATGAAAGATAGTAGCGCTTTGCTTCTCATAAGTTGAAAGTATCATTTTTTGATCCTCATTTTTTTTTTACTTTATGATATTTTCTTATAATTCTTGAATTTTTAAAGAATTGTAATAAATTTTTGATTGTTCCTATGATATCTTCCTGGAAGAATCTTGCCATTCAGGATTATTGTTTCTGTTTTTGTTTTTTAAAGTTAAACAGCACCATACTTCTGATTTCATTTTAGACATATAAGTTTATCTATTACAGCATCAAGGTAAGGAAAATAAGCAGGATATTTATCTTTGATAAGAATTGAATAATCCAAATTCACTGTGATCCAATTATTTTATCTAAATTATTTCTAATATTTTAATATTACTATAAAATATTTTTCTTGAACAATTGAAAGCTTTTGCTTTGCTCAATGACTGATAAGGTTATCAATGTTCCCACTGTATGGGTTGATCTTCTTTTGTAGTTGTGCTTTTAGGGGAAAGCCTGAATTCTTGGGATTGCATGATTGGTAAATGAGGTGGGAAGCCAAAAATACATAATGTAAAAATGAAAAGATCTCATACATCTTATAAGGTGTACTTAAATGTAATAGTGAGGTTTTAATTCAAAGGGAGAATGTATTCACATATAACTATATCACTGAATCTTTGTGCAATCATTAATGTATTATTTTCTTTATAAATTTTTTAAAGATCTTATTTATATGAGAGATATTTATAATTTAGTTTGCCCACAATAGTCCATTAGTTGTATGATACTCATCTACTATCTCTGTCCACAAAAGAACACTTGTCCTTAAAACTAGAAGCTTCAAATGTAAATAACTGTGTACTGCTAGTAAAACAGTTTTGAATGGGAAACATGAGCTATTATGAATATTTCTTACATACAACATTGGGCCCTTCAGAGCTAACAATAATCAGTATACTTTTATAAAATACTAAAACACCATGAAAACTGGCAGAGGAAACAGAATTATTTCTGTCGAGTTCTAATTAGAGATAAGCCAACCTTGATTCAGTTCTTCACAAGAGTTCTTGCAAGTTCTACTGTACACTCCTATTGCCTACGCTGAAAATATGGACCATGATTTGTGTGTATAGGGTTAGGATCTAAAAGCTGCCTGGCTCCAGGACCACCTTTTCAACCAATTCTTCCCAGTGTAATAACTATTGATGTGGCTCTTGTCCTTTGCTGTTCCTGGTTTGAAGTCTTAACTCAAGTTAAAGAGTGGTGATACATGAACTTTTGAAGATTTGTAGGTTTGGATAGAACCCCAATGGGATTAGATCCTTATCTAAAAATTCATGCTAACTTGTGGGGAGATTCTATACTTAATTTCACTTAAAAGTCAGGAAAACTATTAACAATTAATTTAGAGAGAAGTAACTTTCTTTACCTTTGGAAAATGGGCGAAATATTACTGTACTGAAATAGACAAATTTGGAAAAATGTAAAGATTATTTGTTTTATTATGGTGACAACTCATAACCATACCAAAATACACACTTACTGATTATAGTATTTTATGACTCACATCTATGAAATGACCAAGTTTCACAAAATACTTTCTAAATTTAACTAATATTACTATAGAGGAATCAAACTTGAAAATGTTTCAGGTATCTGTCTGACCATTAATAATCATGGTAGTAGTGTTATGTTTTCCAAGGTTTTGAATAGGAGATACTTGTCACCTACATTGCTGCTTCCTGGCTTTTCAACTGAAACAGCTCCACCCAGGATGAGGCATCCAGAAGTAGAGAGATTCCACAGTAGCCTTATGAATGAAACAAATGACATCCTCTCAATGATGAGCAAAACAATGAACCTAAGGAAGATTAAAATTGTCAGTGTACTTATTATAGGGCTACTATTGGACACAATATGAGCCCTACATGTGAGGTCTTATAAGGTGATCTAAATACTATCCAGACATTCTAGTTCTTTTTAATATGCTCTGAGAGTTTGTGTTCGAAGGAGATTTTACTTGGAAAAAAGTCATTTCCTCCTTCCCCTCATCTGAACTATTTGGGTCTCTGCTTTCTCCCAGCAGTGGTTCTGATCCAGGACCACATGTCATTATTAGAATACCACTTCTATTAATCACAGTGAAAGCCAAATTAAAAAGTCCCAAAGATGTATGCATTTTGATTTGAAAAACATGTACAAATTTAGTTTTTGCTTGGAAGGATCATATAAATGAAATACTGGTTAGCTTTCATTAATACAATATTGTAAACAAAGTAGACTGATGATCAAGAAGTCCGACTATTTCACTATGGAATGGATTTTGGAATCAAAAGTTTTCAATAGTAAATTGAAACTAATAACCTTTTCCCTATTGCTTCTAATTAATGCTATTCAACTATTCTGTTATAAAATAGTGTGTAAGTCATCTAGAACCTTTAAAAATAACTTTTAAAACTTTTCTACAGAAGTCAAACGGAAATAGTTTGTTTCAGTGAAACAAAATTACTTAAAAATTGATTAGGACAGGTTTTCATTATAGTTAGGCAAATAAAATCTTATTCCTTGTTGCATTTTAATGAAGTCACAAAATATCCAGTGTTTCCATTCTGAAACTGTAGAGATTCTAACTGTAGGACGCTTGTGAAACCATGAGAATATGGAAGGAACTGAGTATTTTGCCTTCTAATTATGCTAGGATATTGGGTTGACAAGAACACTGGACAATGACAGTTGTCCTCTCACTTTCTAATTGAATGATAAGTTGTATATACAGACTATATTAAAGAATAGGATTTGATCTTTTTTAAATAAAGATTTTATTTATTTATTTGACAGAGGGAGAGCAGGAGAACACAGGCATTGGGAGTAACAGAGGGAGAGGGAGAAGCAGGCCCCTTGCTGAGCCAGGAGACTGACCTGGGGCTCCAGGACCTTGACCTGGGATCATGACCTGAGCCAAAGACAATCACTTAACCAACTGAGCCACCCAGGTGTCCCTAGGATTTGATTTTTTGAAACTTGGCTATAAAAAATTTGCTGGCCAAAAAATACACACAGTTCCTAAATATGATCTTCTACTGCCCACAATGGCAAAAGGTCCTAGGGATACAACTATGAAGTTGAAAAAGCACTAGTGATAATGAACTCACCACTACCCTTTTTCCTACTACCCAATCCTTTCTTGATCTTCTCCCTAATGTTCTTTTTCTGACCATGGTCTTATCTGGAATATCATAATACTTTCAGGTATCATGTCTCCTTAGGCTCCTCTAGGCTATGATAATTTTTCAGACTTCTTGTTTTTGACATTCTTGACAGTTTTGAGAAGTGTTGGCCAGATATTTTATAGAATGTCTTTCAGTTTTATCTGTCTGATGTTTTCCTCATGATTAAATAGGAGTTAACTGGGTTTTGAGATGAAGTGTCATTTTTTATTGTATTTGATCAAGATTACAGATTATTGACATGTTATCACTTTTGATCACCTGCCTTAGGTTTGTTGAGTTTCTTCACTATAAAATTTCTGTTTTTTACC
The DNA here is from genome assembly GCF_030435805.1 of Mustela lutreola. NCBI lineage: Eukaryota > Metazoa > Chordata > Mammalia > Carnivora > Mustelidae > Mustela > Mustela lutreola. The sequence continues at coordinate 37,516,835 of NC_081294.1, forward strand.
TGCTTTAAATCCTGTACTTTTTGAAAAGAAGTAGCTATGCCAGCCCACATTCAAGAGGGAGGGAGTTACGCTTAGCCTCTTTGATAGAAAGTATTTGCATAAATTATTTAGAGATTTTTTTCCTGGTAGGAGGAGATTTGTCTGTTTCCTAGGACAGACAAAAGGAGATTTGTCTATTTTCTCTCATTTATTTACCTATTCAATTATGTATTTATATCAATATAGGGTCATGGATATCTATTTTATACTTTGGATTATGATCCAATACTGCATTCCCTTACTACATTGTCCCCACTGTAGCCCCTAAGGACATATTTAGTTGGTGCTTGTGTTTCTTTAACATTCTCCCATTGTTGGATTTTTACTCCATCTCCCCCACCTTTGGTACTTTCTTGCTTTTTGGCACTACAAAATGATCCCAGTTTATTTTATATATTCCCTGCCCTGTCTTAGATTTAGCTGCTTCCCCAAGGAACTATAGTTCTTTCAATTGGAAAATGGTATTTGAAACCAAAATATAGTTGCTCCTTTTTTAATAGGTCTCCTCAGCTGACAGAGCAAGAAAAGATATAGATATAGATATAGATATATGGATATATAGATATAGATATATCTTGTGCATATAGGTGTTATAAATACTTCTTCATGTAACTATGTTTGTCTATCTTATGCTAAACATAGTTCATGTGATATCCCCTACTGTAATTCAGTACTGCATGGATCCTTCTAGTTTCCTCTCCTTGTTTATCTGTACCCTCCTAGTCCCATAGTGAGAACTGTGGTTCCCATCATCCACCATTTACTTACTTAATTGGGTTCTAGGACATGTGTATGGTGGTTTTAGAATTGTTAATTTGTATGCTTATGCAAAACAACTTTATCAAGTGGAATAATACAATTTTTATGTACAGTTCCTTTTGCTTTTAGTCTTACCATCTCTACTTATCCCCAAAGTTACTTAGGTCAGCAGATTTCCCCCACCTCCATTAGTGAGATTATGTTAGATAATTTATAATACAATTGGATTCGGGATGCCTGGGAGGCTCAGCTGGTTAAGTGTCCAACTTGTGATTTCAGCTCAAGTTAGGATCTCACAATCCATGAGTTCAAGTTCCAAGTCAGGCTCCATGCTCAGCAGGGAGTCTGCTTGAGATTCTCTCTCTCCCTCTGTTCCTCCTCCCACTCGTGCACACATAAACTCTCTCACTCATAAATAAATAAATCTTTAATAAAACAGATTATTTTGTCTCATTCTTCATTCCATCTTGATATCTTCTGATTTGCTAAATGATTTAATTTTTCTGTTTGCATACATTAATTTTGGTACTTTGTGTTCCATGGGCTTTGAAAAATACCACGTCATGTACATATCATTACAGTAACACAAGGAATAGTTGTACCTCCATACTCTATCTATTTAATCCTCCCAACTCCTCACGTTTATGTCAGACACTGACCTTTTTACAATCTCTACAGTTGTTTTGTTTTGTTTTTCTTTTGAATGTCATATAAATGGAATAATTCAGTAGGTAGTGTTTTGGGACTGACTTTTCACTTAGCAACATCAATTTAAAATTCATGTATGTTTTTCATGGCTTCTGATTCCACACCTTTTTATCACTGAATAAAAGCATTTCATTATATGGAGGCACAGTGGTTTGTCTATAAGTTCACCTATTGAAAGGCATCTTCAGTGCGTCCAGCTTTTGGAATAAAGCAGCTATAAACATTTGAGTGAAGGTTTTTGTGTGGACATAAGTTTCAAATTGGGTAAATACCTAGGAGCACAATTGCTGAATCTCAGGATACAACAATGTTTAACCTCATGTATGGGTTTTTGATGTGGATGTAAGTTGTACAACACTATTTTCCAAGCGCTTATACTATACTGTAGACTCATCAGAATATCTGAGTATTCCAGTTGCGCTGAAACTTTTGCCTTGCTTGGTTTCAGTTTTCATTTATTTTAGCTATTCTTATAGGCTTCTAGTGATACCTTATTGTTTCATAAATTTTATTTTTGTGGTGAATAATGACTGCATCATTTGATGTGCTTGTCATTGGCATATTTTCATTGGTGAAGGTCTGTTTGTATCTTTTGCTCATTTTTAATTGTTTTTTATTATAAATTTTGAGAGTTCTTTATACATTTTAGATACAAGTCTTTTGTCAAAAAAATTTTTTGTAGCTTTACTGTGCTATAATTTACTCATTGTAAGTGTACAATTTAATGATTTTTATTAAATTTCTAGAGGTATAAGACTGTCATTATGATTGTGACTATAATTATATTGTAGTTAAAAAATCAAGCTTTTTAGGGGCGCCTGGGTGGCTCAGTGGGTTAAGCCGCTGCCTTCAGCTCAGGTCATGATCTCAGGGTCCTGGGATCGAGTCCCGCATCGGGCTCTCTGCTCCACGGGGAGCCTGCTTCCCTCTCTCTCTCTCTCTCTCTCTGCCTGCCTCTCTGCCTACTTGTGATCTCTGTCAAATAAATAAATAAAATCTTTAAAAAAAATCAAGCTTTTAAAATATATATTTATAGATACCGGTAGGAGTTTCTCATTTATTGAAAGATAAGAATTTCACATATTTTATGTCCTCCTCTTCTCCATCACCTAGAAGACTTTTGGATATTACATCTTATCACTTACATTTTAAATCTTCTCTTTAAGGTATTATTTTTATATTGACCTTATGTTATATGACTGTAAGAATGATTCTTTGAGTTTGCAATGTTTTTGATGTTGTGACTCAGTGAATTTGCAAACAACTAACAACTGCCATCAAACACCACACAGTGAAGACGAAATAATCAAAGGGAGATTTATTGACAGATATGTAAGTGTAGCTTCCTCCATCTAGGATTAAAATTTAAATGTCATCAATATTGGAATGTCATTATGTTAGTTGACTATAAGTCAGTGGAAAGATTCAACAGTAAGTTCTTAGCAAGCCAAGAGTAAGCGAACTCTAATACTGCCTTCACCGATTTGAGTGACTGGAATATGAGGTGCAGATTCCCACTTCTCCTGTGCACACTGACCGGAGGCATGCTGGAGTGCTGGGTTTAGTTTTGTTTGCCATTCTATAAGAAAGACATTGACAAATTGGATCTAATACATAGGGCAACCAAGATAATAAAAGGGCTAGACATGGTGTCACATAAGGAATGTTTAGAAAAAACTGGAATGTTTAGTCTGCAAAAGGAAAGAATGATGGGGCTGTGGATTGGTTGGAGGAACATGATAGCCATCTATCTTTAAACATTTACAGGACCAACAAAATAAAGAGGATTTTTTTTTTCTTTTTGTCACAGAGACTCACTAGTAATATAGATTAAGTTCAAAGGAGGCAGGGCTTGACTTACACAAATAAGAGCTTCTTTAAATTTAAAAAAAATTTTTAAATGAAGTGGGTTTTCTGATTTAGATGCAAACTTAGGGGGAAAGAAAAGGACTCCAAGATCAACAGCATGCAGGAATTTCTGAATATCCCTGAAACTTACTACTTATACTTCTTCATAAACTTATAATCCATCAAAGAGTATTTTCTATAATAATTGAAACTTATGTGATTATGATAGCAAGACTTCTGTTGTCCTGGACATTGAGTATAAAGTATGATAGAGAGAATGGTCAATGGTTGATAAAATTAAAATTTTCCAGATGGATAGCTTTTGAATAGGCAGAAAGCAACAATTTCAATTGAAGAATTATGTCTAAGAGTATAGAAAAAATAAACAAATATGTCATTTTCATATAAGACACTGAGCAGGCAAATCTGACTAAAAACAACCATGCCTGTAATGTTAATGAAATAACTGGGATGAGATATTTGGTGTCATTAATAGCCTCTAATAACTCCCACAGTCTAAATTAAATGATCAATTTATAGCCCTCATCTTACTTAACCATTAATTACCAGCCATTAATAGTTGATCACTCCCTCCCCTTTGAAACAAATTCATCATTTGGCTTTCAAGACGCTATGCATGCCAAATTTTTATTTTTCCTTTCTGGACGCTCCTTCTTAATTTCCTTTCCTGGTTCTTCTATACTTATTCCAAGAGTAGTATAATTTCAATAGCTTTGCTTCATATGCCATATATAAGCTGATCTCTTCCAAATATGTGTCTCTACTCTGTACTTCCCTGAATTTCAATTTCAGTTATAAACTGCCTACTTGATATCACCTCTGTGTATTTAACAAAACATAGAAAACTAAACATGCCCTGAACTGAACTTCTGCTCTCCACTCCCATCACTGCCACCCCTTCCCTTGTAATATCCTCCTCTTACGAAATTATAGCTCTATTCTCACAGTTGCTCAGGAAATCAGATTCATTTCTGATTTCCATTTCCCCTTGTGGTCACACATTGAATCTATCAGTAAATCCTGTTGGGTCCACCTTCAAAATATATTCAGAATGTAACCCATTCTCACTCCTTTACAACTACCCCCTGCTCCCAGGCACCATCATCTCTTTCCTAGACTAGGATAGCCTCCCAACTTGTCCTTTTGGTGCCACCTTTCAGTGCATTCTCGGTAAAGCAGCTTTTAAGATGAAAGTCGGATCATGTCACAATTTTGTTCAAAATCTTTCAATGACTTCTTTCTTATTCGGAGTAAGCCTGGATTCTTTGCAAGGACCCACAAAGTTCTGCTAATCTAGCATCATTCCCCTGTCTGACCTCATCTCTTAGTTGTTTCCCACTCATTCACCTCTACTCTGGTCACACTGGTCTTGCCATTTTTTTGTTTTTTTTTTTCCTTTCCAAACACACAGACAAGTGCCTTATCAGAACCTTTGTAATGTCTGTTTCTTCTACCTGTAGTATCTTTCCACCAGATATTCATAGGACATGCACTCTTCTTATTTCTTTCAGGGCTTTACTTGTAGTCATCATGTCAGTCAATCCAACCCTGTATAAAATCTCACTTTCATATCAACACTGAACAGAACTTTCCCTGTTTTATTTTTCCTCCTTAGCACTTCTTACTATAAATATATCATTTACATGTACTGTATAGCTTTGTTACTTAATTTGGCTTGTTGTCTCACCTTCTCACTAGATGTAAGCAAAGATTTTTATCCATATTGCTCACCGCTATACTCCAGTGTCTTAAAAGAGCTCATGCCACATAATCATTGCTCAATAAATATTAATGTATTTTTTAATGTATTTTGAAAGCCCTGAGCAGTAGGCCAAAGAAAGAATTGTGTTTGCTTAGCTTTGGGAAGAATGTGGCAGCTTTTGATAGTAGAAGTTATGCTAAAGGTGTGTTGAAGGAAGACTCACTTCCCAAATTATGGTTTGAGTATACAGAACATTGAAAAGTTGCAAAGTTTTAAGAAAAGAAGATTTGTAGGGATGTGTTATAGTAATTTATAGCATCTTGTGGACAAAAGAAAATGGAACACAACAAAGAAGATACTAATTACAAAACAAGAATCACTATCTAAAATTTGGTTATTGCCTAAAGAGGAGAAGAAATAAAAAATCAATGATTTTTAGCCCCCTTCTTTTTTTACAGAGTAGTGAGGGAAGAAACAGGATCAAAATAAAAAAGAGTGTAGAGAATGATGGCATATACCATCCCACTCTCCTTCAGGGCTGAAGTTGTCACTCCTCCAGCCACTGCCAGTGGTGGTGGCTGATAGCTCTTAGTTGAGTCTATTTCCAAAATTGCTGAAGAATGCCCACCTTCCCAAGTTCATGCTGCCTCCGCTGGAAGTAGGGGGCATCCAAAACTAGTAAGTAAGGAAATATGAAGGCCTTAGAGTGGGACAGCTGTGGGGGACCATCCCAGCTCTGGAGCCATTCATTAATGGTACCCAGTGAGGTCTTTGCTGTGACTCCATTGCAAATCGTCTACTCCTTTTACTCAATCAAGCTTTCTTTTCCCTCTGGTGTTGCTCTTGAAGTCTCTCTCCATAAACTTCCTGCATGTGATGCTCTTCCCAAGAAACCCAACCCATGACAAATAGACATCTGAGAAGCATTGAGGAAGATAAATAAGTTAAAAAATTGGGAACTAACAGCATTTATGTTTATGATAAATAAAGAGGTACATTTCTCTTTTTTAAAGTTTTCTTTCTTTATTTTTTTTTTTTTCATTTTTTTTAAATTTTTTATTTTTTATAAACATATATTTTTATCCCCAGGGGTACAGGTCTGTGAATCACCAGGTTTACACACTTCATAGCACTCACCAAATCACATACCCTCCCCAATGTCCATAATCCCACCCCCTTCTCCCAAACCCCCTCCCCCCGGCACCCCTCAGTTTGTTTTGTGAGATTAAGAGTCACTTATGGTTTGTCTCCCTCCCAATCCCATCTTGTTTCATTTATTCGTCTTCTACCCACTTAAGCCTCCATGTTGCATCACCACTTCCTCATATCAGGGAGATCATATGATAGTTGTCTTTCTCTGCTTGACTTATTTCGCTAAGCATGATACGCTCTAGTTCCATCCATGTTGTTGCAAATGGCAAGATTTCATTTCTTTTGATGGCTGCATAGTATTCCATTGTGTATATATACCACATCTTCTTGATCCATTCATCTGTTGATGGACATCTAGGTTCTTTCCATAGTTTGGCTATTGTGGACATTGCTGCTATAAACATTCGGGTGCATGTGTCCCTTTGGATCACTACATTTGTATCTTTAGGGTAAATACCCAATAGTGCAATTGCTGGGTCATAGGGCAGTTCTATTTTCAACATTTTGAGGAACCTCCATGCTGTTTTCCAGAGTGGCTGCACCAGCTTGCATTTCCACCAACAGTGTAGGAGGGTTCCCCTTTCTCCGCATCCTCGCCAGCATCTGTCATTTCTTGACTTGTTGATTTTAGCCATTCTGACTGGTGTGAGGTGATATCTCATTGTGGTTTTGATTTGTATTTCCCTGATGCCGAGTGATATGGAGCACTTTTTCATGTGTCTGTTCGCCATCTGGATGTCTTCTTTGCAGAAATGTCTGTTCATGTCTTCTGCCCATTTCTTGATTGGATTATTTGTTCTTTGGGTGTTGAGTTTGCTAAGTTCTTTATAGATTCTGGACACTAGTCCTTTATCTGATATGTCGTTTGCAAATATCTTCTCCCATTCTGTCAGTTGTCTTTTGATTTTGTTAACTGTTTCCTTTGCTGTGCAAAAGCTTTTGATCTTTATTTATTTTTAAGTAATCTCTATACCCCATATAGGGCTCAAACCCATGACCCTGAGATCAAGAATCACATACTTTTATGGTTGAGCCAGCCAGGCGCTCCATGAGGTATATTTCATACATTCTTAAATCCAACTGAGGTCATTTATTTTAATATGGATTTATTAACATCCAGTGTTTAGAGAAAACTATGCTATTTACTATTGGGAGCATAATAAAAACAAGATGACCTTGCTTCTGAACCTCACAATAAATACGTTCAACTTATGAAAGAGCATTGATACTGAAGCTAGAATCCTCCCGGATCACAACCAAATTCATGATTAACAGCCTGCAGATATGCATAAACTTGGGGAAATATAATGTTTCTAAAACAAGTGAGATGATACTAGTCTTTTTATGACATTCTTCCAAAGATACTCTATGCATCTGTAGATATTTAGTATTTTAACTACCTTCTTAGTTCCTTAAATAGGTACACATCCATCTGTAGTTCTAATAATACCAAAAAAAAAAAAAAAAAAACAAAACGTTGGTTTATAGCCATATCCTCTTGTAATGTTATCTTTTCTGATCTTGGATTAAGGCAATATGGATGGACAGTTCTTAAAAAAATTCTGAGAATATTAGTTAATGGTTCAAAGATAAGTAATTGCTAAAATTTCTAGGAATACTCTGTGGATTCTAACACTAGCAGTATTCACATGATGACATTAACTTAGCCTCTTAACTTTGAACATTCTCTAAGAAACAATTCTTTTTTTCCCTCGAACCCATTTGGCAAAACCAGCAAGAACTTGGATTCTGAATTCTGAGCATTTCCACTCTCTCACACATGGAGATTACCAGTAATTTGTCACTGGCTAAGAACTCTATAAGGTGAGATTGTAATAAATATGAAAAAAGAAATTAAAAGCACACAACTGCTAGACCAAGGAGAGAAATCATAGACTAAGACAATGATAAAGTAGGAAGTGGTATTCACAACAAAGCTGTTGCAAAAATACTCACTATAAATGGCTATCCACCATGTACTTAAATTCTTCTCAGGAAGGAAATACCAAGATATTTTTTTTTTCCAAAAACTTAGAATTTAATAGCTTTTGCCATCAGTCTTAAGTAAATCCCTCTATGACAGTTGAAGTCCATTTCTTGTTTTTATATCTTTAACACTCAGGGATCCACATAGCAGCTGTAATAAATTTTTGCCATCCCGAGAAATCATTGAATCTGCTGTGTTTTCTGCCACCTCACATTTGGCATGGATGGCCTAATTTGATTTGTCATCTATAAGACACATAAACCATTATGATCTGTATTATTCTCATAGTTCTTGTTCTGAAAAGCCTTACATCAATGTTGATATTATAACCAAGATTGCTACATCATTATGGGAGAGCAACAGAAGTTGTCTTTAAGCTAAAGACGTTCATCCCGTAATACTGCTGTATTATTTCGCTCCCAACACATTCTCAAATGGTTTACTATCTACTTTTTTAAAATTATTTTTATTAACATATAATGTATTATTTGCCCCAGGGGTACAGGTCTGTGAATCATCAGTAAAATATTCTGCATAAAGCAATATTCCAAATGATAATGCTTGCTTTATTCCTGATTTTTAACTTAATATCTCACCTTTTGTTTTTAAACTGATTTGTTCACCATTGCTTGTGTCTGGAGATAAAAGAGGTGTTTCTATATCATGCTTGTTTTTTTCATTTTAATAAAGCTTATACAACTTGTAAAGAATAGCCTGTAGCAATTTCTGGATTAAATTTTTATTTACAAAAACTCCTGCTCTAGGAGTCAGATTCAATCAGAGTTTCCTTGGTGAATAATCTTACATGGCTTATTCCTACCCATGCTCCCATTATCTTAATCAGTATACACTATGTGTTTGACACTGTAGAATGATACAGAGAAATTCTGCTCTTCTTGCAGATATTTATTGACCATGACATTTAAGCAGGGCAGATGCTTGGTTACAAAGAAGGTTAAGAATTGGGCTAATCATGACAAATTTAAATGTTTAGCCCAAGTATTAATTAGTAACTTTGTGCATATCTAGAAAAGCAACACGATTGTACTGACAAAACATCCAAAAAAGTGATTAATTAACTCCATCTGGATTCTTTGTATAATTTCAGTTTTTTGAGAAATATTTTACAACAAATATGGCAACTGTTGAATCCTCACATCTGCCCTGCTATTTGTCTATCTGTCCATCTGTTTGCTTGTCCAAATGTATTTGGTTAGAGCATAACATATATTTCTTTGTAAGCCTCTCTCCATAACTAAGGAAACAAAGGGATTTAAGGGGTAGCAACCTTGTTTACTATATATCATCAATTTGGAACCACAGACTATTTCCAAAAAAGTACTATGTATACTGGATACATTATATTATTAAAGCTGTGTAGTGAACATAAAAATTAAAGTATGCATAGAAAATAAAAAGATATTTTGGTAAGGTGAAAACAAGCAAGGTGCCCAACATGTATCATAGAATCCTTTTGTAAAGATATTTATACATACATTGTGTTACAGATAATATTAAATATCTAAAAAATAATCCAGCAGAATCGTCATAAAAATATTAAGTCTGATTACTTTTGGGGAAACAAATGGAATGGGGCATTATTATTGATCTTCATAATTCCTTAATGTCTTATTTGTTTTTAATATGTATATAATTTTTAATAAGTGTATAATTGTTTTTATAATTTAAAATATATCTAAGAATGAAGTACATCATTTTGCTGCTCAGTAAATGGGGAAGCAGCAGTTTCTTTACACTTTTATATTCTTTCATGTGGACATGTTAGATAGGGCTCAACATTTGGTAGATTACCTTTATATATAAATCCCATCATTTTGTTCTATTTTGTTAATATAGCTTCTAAGTTGTTTCCCTAGCATTTTAAAATCAAACTGCATGGATTTATCTGTTTTTGTTTTTTGTTTTTTTTGTTTTTTTTTTTTTTTACTGAAGCAAATGAGATCAGTGTCAATGTCTAGGAATTTTTATAATTGCCTTTTATTTATTTATATTTTTTGAGGGAAAGTTTTCAGAAATCTTCCAACAAGAAAATTAATCATACTCTAAAGCCATTGGAAAATTCATATGGAAAAAAAATTTGTTGAATAAAATATAAATGTCCCCTAAATGATATTCAAACAATAACAACAATAGATGAACCAAAATAATTGAAGCACTGACAGCCACAACCCAGAAAATTCTATGAATTTTTTTACAACACTATGTATGAACATTATGAGGTGAGGGACAACCTCATTTAGAATTAACCATGTGCAGTTAAATAAGCCTATAAATAAATAAATCTATCTACGAGCTCCTCTTCTACTTTCACTTTTACCTTGGATAGCATTTTTGGAAAAGATTTATTTATTTATTTATTTATTTGAGAGAGAATGGGGAGCATGAGAGGCAGAGGGAGAGAAGCAAGAATCTCAAGCAGACCCATACCCTCTCCTGTTGACTGCCTAGCCTGACATGAGGCTAGATCCAAGGACCATGAGACCATGACCCAGGTTCAAATCAAGAATCAGACACTTAACCAAGTGAGCCATGCAGGAACTCCCTAGTTCGCAGGTTTTTTTCCTTATAAAAATCCTTTCTTCATTTCTAATTCTGTATATAATTCTTGTACCTTGAATCCTTGTGGTTGATAAGATCTTAGTGATTGAAGCAATGATTTTTTTTTTAATGGCAACTTCCATTACAGATATTCTGGAAACTGGCCCAGTCTCCATCTTTTCCCTTTCAGTATCTTTTGGAAGGACACATTGTCTTTGATGTTGGATCTGGAGCAACTTATTTCCAATGTCTTTAAAGAGAATGACTGCAGAGTAAAAAGCCAGAGTCTTCTAGATTATCACAACTGGGTACTTGGGACACCTCTTTAAAACCCTGGGAAAGAGGTCCTCTAATGTATTCAAGTGATTTATTACTTGAAAGACATAGCTATCTTGGTAGAAAGTCATAAAGAATTAAAGATTAAACATATAATAAAGTCATTAAATGATATGTATAAGTGTGAGTATATATATATGTGTGTATATATATGTATATAGATCAATTCTTCTATAGATAGTGGAACCCTAAGAAAAAATACATTAGGATAAAATTTACACTTGAGAAAATTATTTAATGTGCTATTTTTGATTTTTGAATAAATACTACATTTATGTAATTTGTGATCAAATTTGTAATAAAAAAACCATTGGTGTTCTAACAAAAAACTAGCTTGAGAAATTTCCATAAGGTGTTCATTCATTAATCATTCATTCATAAATTTTGAACTATACATTTCCATATCCAACTGCCTACCTGACAACTTTGCTTAGATGTTTAAAAGGCAAACAAAATCAAAGGCAACAAAAACAAAACAAAAACACCTCTCAATTCTATACACACAGCCCCAACATTTTTCCCCTACTTACCTCATCTTGGTAAATGCCACCATAATACTCTCAGTTGGTCAAACCAAAAATTCTATTGGTGATCTTAGATTCCTTTCTTTCTCTCATCTCCTGTATCTAGCATATTACTTCCAAAACATGAATCCAACTTCTCTTTGTCTCTACTGCTACCCTTGTCTGACCTACTGGTATCTCTTGGTTTCATTTCTTCAGGAACTTTCTGGTAGGCTTCCTAACTTCATGATCCTTTAAAATCTATTCTCCACATCAGCCAGAGTGGATTTTCATTATGTTCAGTTGGCCAACATATAGTACAAGTTTTGTTGCAGTGTTCAAAGATTCATTAGTTGCATATAACACCCTGTGCTCATCCCAACACGTGCCCTCTTTAATACTCTTCACCCAGTTACCCCACCCGTCCCCCTCCCCACTTCTGTAATCCTCAGTTTGTTTCCCAGAGTCCAGAGTCTCTCATGGTTTTTCTCCCTCTTTGATTTCTTTATATTCAGTTTTTTTCCCCTTTTCCTGTGGTCTCTTCTACTCTTTTCCTAATGTTCCACATGTGAAATAAACCATATGATAATTGTCTTTCTCCACTTAACTTATTTTACTTAGCACAATAATTAAAAAAAAAAAAAGACTCTGGTCATAACTTCCTCTTCTTGAAACCTCCAAAGCTTTCGTATTTGACATAGAATAATGAAATGCAAGCTTTTTGTCTTTGTCTACAATACCCAATATGATTGATTTCTGTTCTGTCCCATCTCCTACCACTTCTGCTTTGTTATCTCTTCTCCAAGCTACACTGACCTTCTTTCTATCACTTAAACACATGAGGAGGGTTTTGGAGGCAATTGGCTCCTAACGAGGCAGAGGACAGAAACCACATCAGGAGTAAGGGGACACAGATCACTCAGCCTGGTTTGACCAAAACACCAGACCTAAGTAAGGGCCTATTATTCCACATTACCATGAACAATAAAGAAAAGTAGAAAAAAAAATGCTCTGTGGGCCAAGTGATATCATCATTAGATGATAATAAATGCATTAGAAATGTATTTCCTATGCCCAAGCCAGACCCATTGGTCCATTTGAACAAATCCTTAATTTTATTTGTTAAACAGTTATCTTTATCAACTAGACTCTATACTTGGTATTATTCTAACTATGGGAAATAGAAGGTTGAGTATAATAGGCTAAGTCTTGATCTCATGGTCCTTACAGTTAGCATGGGAGACAGATCAAAAACAAGCAAACACTTGCTCTTTCAGGCTTTGAGGAGAAACAAGGCAAAGTTAAAGAAAGATAAGAAAAGGGGAACTGCTATTCTACTTGGAGTGATCATGGAAGGGCTGTCTGTGAGGAGGTGGAAATCTGAATAGAAACCTGAATAGACCAAGGGAGGAAGACGAAGTTCTCTGGAAAAAGAACATTCTTGACTGCTAAAATGGCAATGACAGAAGACATGAAGCACATAGGCAGTGGCATTAGAGGAGAAGAGCAAGGAGGCAAGGGCTCCTGGAGCAAGGTGAGCTCTTGAAAAAGTGACAAAAAATCTTAATCAGAGACAGCTAATGGCAGATTATATAAGGCACTATATAGATTTTCACTTGTACTTGGTGACATGAGAGCTACTGGAACCTTTTGAACAGAGGGAAGATGCCACGTGACTTATATTATAAAATTGTCATTTCATAGATTATATAGGGTAGAGGATAAGAACAGAATGTGGGAGACTAATTGGTTGGCTATAGTAGGAGTCCTGTCACCAAACAGGTGGTGGCAGCTTGAATAAGAGAGTTACCAGTAGAGATGAGTGCATGAGATGGGTTATAGTTTCAAGGTGAGTCACTCAAGACTGCTTGATTTAATGTAGAGTGAGAAAAATAGAGGAAATTAAGGGTAGTTTCTGGTGTGTTTGCTTTTTGTTAGAACAACTAACTGACAGGTTGGTTGTGCCACTTTCTTATAGGGAAAGAGAGAGATTTGGAGTTGAAAGCCAAAATTTCTACTTTTGCTGTATTAATTTGTGATATCTATTGGATAAGCAAATACGTACACTACTCAGACTAGAAGCAAGGAGACATTTTGATGGAGTTAAAATGGTCCAGGTTTGCAAGTCTACACCCTGATGTTAACCTGTCGATCTGAGTTGATAAGACTAAGCATTTCAGTAGATACTAACTCAATTCCTAAGAATGGACTAAAAACTAAATCTAAGGACCAGTGGTCAGAATCCCACAGACATTGCTAGTTAGTTAGCAGCAGTAGTTGAATTAACAAGAAGCCTACAGGTTGAATCTGGAATGTGAGAAAAGGGAATCTCATGATTTTATGTGGTTTTTCGTTAAGAAAAGCATGAATGACCAGTTTTGCTTCAGTACCAAGTCTTCTAAACCTTCCTGGTGCCAAATATATTAAGTTGATAATATATACTGTCTCCTTGTGTGTGTCAATACAGATTGACCACAGGTCAAATGAGACACAATTCAGAGCTTTCACTGTAAAAGTCATATTTCAATTTAGTCATTAAGGCTATACCTTAACCTTGATTAAACTTTGGTAAATTTTCTAGGTTCAACAATTACATTAATAAAAAGAGTAAATTAACTTAATGGATGTCTAAGGACATTCATTTTGTTTCAATTTTTTAAATCATTATTTTCCAAAAAGATGTTCTATTGGAATTTGGTATGTTTTTCTCGATATATCTACTTTTATATTTATTTACTTAGGCTAATGAAACTAGAAAACTGGAAAAATTCAAACTTGAATAATCTCTTATTGCTTAGATATTAAAAAGATTTTTAAGCCCACGGCAATGCAAAAAAAAAATCATAGGAACATAACTAGAATGTGATTTTTGGTTGAACTTAAGTGGGATTTTAATTAAAAATAATATCCTAATGCAATCATTTCACTAACTAAATATCTCTTCATTCTGTCTAAATTAATGTCTTATAAGTTAAAAGAAAGAAACTGAAGATGCTTTCTAAAAACAAAACCATAATAGATATGACCTTGGAATTTTATCCTTTCTGCTTAATGAATACAATTAATGTTCTGTAGGGGTAATTTATCTGAAACTACTGTACTCATTATGTTAAATTGTCTCTAATTATTATTTTCAGGCAATTTGGCACAAATAAACCAAGTTCAAAATTACAATCCTCATGGAATCTATGGTGTTTGATAAACAGAAAGTTATAACTTTATGTATATAATCATGATGTCAAATCAGCAGCCGATTGAGGGGAACTCAGAGCTAGTGCTTCCTACTAGCTAGAATAGTAAGAAGGGATTCAGTAGATGTGTATTCTATTCCCACTTGGCCTTTCTTTTGTGGTACACAGAAACACTCTCTTAAACAGGAATGAGCCGCGCTGCTTTACTCATATAGCTACTAAGATTAGATTCCGTTTTGAATTCATTAGCTGAAAGGAGGCTTTTTATTGTTGTAGTATAATACAATTGTGTTCCTAACTTGGGGGGGAATAAAAAACCCCGCTAATGATACAGATGTGTTTTGGTAATGATCAGTACCATTAGTAATTCTAGCCACCACTAAACTTTCAGAGAAGGAAATAAATATTCTCATTTACTATAAAAGCTCTGGTTTGTACCCTTGGTTCACACTTGATTTCCTTCTTTTTCTCAGAAGTTGTGAGCTGCTCACATTGACAGTGGGAACAAGGAGTCTGATAAAATAGACCTCCTAGAAGAGGCTTTGCCTTCTTAATGCTGAAGAGGATCCCTCAGAAAAGTCTTTTTATAATGGGAGCTAGCCCAACAAATGCTTTCTGCCCTAGGGGCCTGTCTTACAAATCGTGATTCAAAAGAAGTACAAGGAACTGAGTGACAGGAGGGGAAAGAAATGTGGCTGGGTTCAAGGGAGGTTATGTTTAGTTAAAAAAAAAATACTGGTTTAAGAATTTCCTAAAATGCTCTAGAATCTCAAAATGCTATAATCAAAAGCAATTGCAAAAATTTACTTTGACATTTGTTTTACATTCTGTAATCTTGTGGAAATCACATCTCAACCTTTTATGATTTTTTTCATTTGAACACACTTTTAAAAAAGTCTTTTGGGAATGAATACATTAAAGACATTGCTAGAAAGTCAGAAAGTCAGAAGGTATAGGAATATTTTGATCAAATCAGGATGAAATCTATTGTTGTAAATCACTCTGAAACTAGAAAACATGCATCATTCATGATTTATTACAAAGAGCCTAAATAGAGGTATATACCACCAAGTAAAAGTCTATAGCTAAATTGTAGCACTGACATAGATGCTTGGCCAAATAGACTTCCATTTCAAAATTCTCAATTTCATCTCCCCGTACAGCTGGAAATGTTGGCATTTTAAACAAGCCTCCATCATGTGCAAAAAGTGGACACAATTCCACACTCACTTTGCAGACCAGACACGGTCTGCTAATTCCACTTAAATGATGTGACTCTGCTTATATCCTACCTAAAGATTTTGAAGACTTAATTTTTTTTTGCCTTTGCAAAGCTTCAGTCTAGGGTTGCCAGATTTTGGAGAACTCTCAGATTTGTAATTTAACACTTCTTGTGAAATCATTTCACTGATGTGATTGCTTTATCTCCCAAAGGATCCTAAACCTGGCCCCCATCTCAGGAGCGAGCGTTTGTGACAGCCACGTTGCCTTTGCCCACCTGTGTTAGGTTTCTCCTGCTCCCTTTATCTGCCTTTTCCACACAACAAGACAATCCAAAGTGTGTGTCATTTAGGTGTCACCGGGTCTGTGAGATGTGAAAAGCTCTGCCAGTTAACATAAAACAAAAATCCCGGAGGTTTCATGGAATCACATTTCCCTACTGCCAAGAAAGTTGAGAAGGAGGGCAAGGTAGCTTTAGAGTGGGAGTTTGAATGAGGACACTTTGGCCATGAATGGAAACTCTACATTCTTTGTTATTTTAACAGGCTGTGTCTGTTCTCCTTGAAAGAAATTGTATGAGAGAAGATTGGATTAAGTAGTTTTTATTTTATTTCAAAGCACTTGTACACTTTTCCAAAGATCAACTTACTTAGCCAAGTAATAAACTCTTGTTTTACAATAATACTAGTGTATATTATATCACTCTAGCTTACTACAAAATACAGAATTAGAGTCGGGAAACAAAACATTTGTTTCTTTGGTGAATGAGGCATATATCATTACCTATTCACTCTGCCAGATATAACTTGAGCCTTTTAAGCTATTCAAAGAAATACCCAACTAGTTAATCTGCTTTAGGAGAAAAAAGAAAAATACCTTTGCACCTACTCAGCCTCTTGGTTTTACGTTGTTGTTGTAGTCTTTTTAATCTTAGCCATTTGCAGTCCAAAGTTTCTATTTTCTTTGCAAATGTATCTTTTATGAAAAGTTAAAAAATGGGTTTGCATGTTTTCCAATTTCACTTTTCATACTTTTTAAAGTATTACAGGTTCACAGTGAACAAATAAGTTCACTGAACCAAATATTAGTTTGGCTGTTTATTTTTCATCACAGAGTATGCAGATTTTCAAATTGTAAATAAATTATAATATATTCTCATACTTCAGACTACCCAAGGATATGATTATTTACCCATTTTAAAAAACATATTAATATCACTTTTTTAGTCCCTTATAAACCTACCAAGCTTTACTTCTAAAATGGTCTCTATGATTGCGAACTCAGCATTTGCTTAGATCCTGCCATATGAAAACAAAACCAGTTTTATAATTTCTGTTTACTTAACTTGATTTTTTTTTTCTTGCCCACAGTTGGCCAATTCTTGATCTTCTACTTTTATTTTTACCATTCTGCGTAATAGCCAACTTTGCCATTTTACAAAGCTGTTTTACAAACAGTGGCTTTTAAAAAAATTATATATTCCCAGTTAGTGTCATTTGTATTAAATTCTGTTAATTTAACAGAATTGCTAACTTCTCAATGGATTCTAACTAACTACTAGCTACTTCTAACTAACTAGTAGTGTTAGTGTTCTAATTAACACTACTTCTCAATGGATTCATATTCTAAGGTGGTCACTACAGCTTTGTCTACAGAATAATCAGAAAAAGTTGTAGGTGGTCTCAGCTGATACATGAATTAACCACTTGAATTCTATTTCCAGGAAATGTTTCAGGTTAAGTGATTCTTTCAGTCAGAAGCGATGCTTTCAGACATGTTGCTACAGGTGAATGACTGAACTAAACATCTTGTTGACCCATCTTTGTGTGTTGTCGGCTGCATCAAGAGATATGCTACTTTGCCTCAGCCAAAAATGATAATAGCCTATCAATTTTTTTTCTGAATGAAAATAGGTATCAGTACAAAAATATCCTATCATCCCAAAGTATCCCTTTATTAAATCTTCCGAAAATTTGAAGTATTCTTGAGTTTTGAGGAATGCCGCTGCTCTCAAGTCCAAATAGCTCCATCTCACTTTAGAAGAATGTGTTTCCCTATTTGGTTCTATCAAGTAAAAAGAAAAGGTAAATTGTTTCTTTACACCTTGACAGGACTTTGTGTATCTTTTCTTTTGTTTACATTGGTAGAATTCAAGAAGAACCTGGAGAAATGACATTATACTAGAATACAAATATGAGCTCTCCTAAGTTCAAGTCTTATACAACCACATGTAATTGTGTTGATGTTGTTCTTGGGTACCCCAAGGGGCACACACCAAGACACACATATGACTGCACTGCAGAACATCTTTATAGGAGAGATTTCTATCCTTAGAATCAGTGAGTAGCCTCCCATTAGAGTTAGCAAATTTTAAAAATTCTATGGCTCCCAAATTTAGACATTATTTAAAAAGTTATAGGAATAGAGAAAGCAGAGGTAGAGAAACAAGAAGAGTGTGAATTAGAAGAAAATGAAAGGAAGAGAGAGGAAGAAGAAAAAACAAGTTATGGAAATCAGTGCCTGAAAAATAGCCAAATCTGCTTTGACATTTACCTTACCAGTAAGTAGTTTGTGAATTAAAAACAAAGGTTTTGAAACACTGAAAAATTTTTAAATTAAATTAAAAACAAACAAACAAATCTCAAAGGATAGAGAAACAAATCCTGAACATTTCTTCAAAATCAGTGGAGATAATTGAACAAAGATTGAGTGGATAAACGGTAACATTTCTCAGCAGCTAACATAGTGTTGTCATAGGGCAGAGTCTCTGAAAGGGTGGCAGAATTAATGAAGAAGAATATAATAAAATAGGAGGCACCTGGGTGGCTCAGTGGGTTAAAGCCTCTGCCTTTGGCTCAGGTCATGATCCCAGGGTCCTGGGATCAAGCCCTGCGTTGGGTTCTCTGCTTAGCAGCGAGCTTGCTTCCTCCTCTCTCTGTCTCTCTCTCTCTCTCTGCCTGCCTCTCTGCCTACTTGAGATCTCTGTCTGTCAAATAAATAAGTAAAATCTTTTTTTTTTTAAAGAATATAATAAAATGCCCCTAAGGGATTTGATACCATCTCCAATGAAAGGAAAGAAGAGGAAGGTCCTGTGATGAACACGTCCGAAGGTGATACTCCTGATAGCAGAAGAAGCAATGATGGTAATAAAGCATAAAGGTGATAAAGCTGGTGATAAAGACGGTAATACAGCTTAGAGTTGACTGTCACTGGCTTTCCCCTTTTTCTGGAAGTGTGACATCATAAAACAAACAAGTCTAAACAGCAAAGAAAGGGTTGAATTTAGTGTAAATTGCAAACCTTTTAAACCTAACTAACATTCTAGATGTAGAACTCAATGTGTAAATTTAATTTGAAGGAAAATTAGATCAGATTTGGCAGCGGATATATCTGAATGTTTTTTCAAATTATTAATATTTTCTTTGAGTTGTTTTAACTTCAGAATGGTAATGATTGCAAATATATCCAGGGATTTAAATTTTTAAACTTTTATGTAAATCATATTTTATTTATAAATATAAATTTAAAAAAAATAGAAAATATATTTTATTAACTCAACATGGCTTTCCAATACCCTAAATACAGTTTTAAAAGAATCGCAAACATTTGACCTGATGTTATTATAGATCACAACACAATAGCTCCAAATTAGGGCAATTATAATTTCAAAGTAGGGAAAATTTAACAGATGTCAAATGGAAAAGGCTTTAAAAAAATTAAAAAGACTTTGTTTTAGAGTAGTTTCAGGTTCAGAGAAATATTAAACAGAAAGTACAGAGAGTTCCCATATACCCCTAGCCCTCTCATACCTACAGCCTTCCCCATTACCAACATCTCCCATCAGAGTGGTACATTTGTTAAAATGCACAGCCTATGTTGACACATCATTATCACCTAAAGTCCACAGTTTGCAGTAAGGTTCACAATTGATGTTCTAAGGATTTTGATAAATGTATAAGGACTTTTGTCTAACACTCTAATATCCTATTCATTTTACACCTCTGAAAATCCTCTGTGCTCTACCTGTGTATGTCGTTCTTCCCCAAACACTTAAAAGCCACTGATTTTACTGTCTCCATGATTTTGCCTTTTTAAGAATGTCATGTAGTTGACATCGTTCAGTACATAGTCTTTTCAGATTGTTTTCTTTCCCTTAGTAAAATTTATTTAAACTTCCTCCATACCTTATCACAGCTTAATAGCTTATTTCTCTTCAGTGCTAAATAATATTCCATTATCTGAATGTAACACAGTTTATTTATCTGCTCACCTACCGAAGGGCATCTTGGTTACTTCCAGGTTTTAGCAATTACGAATAAAGCTACTATAAACATCTGTGTGCACATGCCTTTCTTTTTAAAATTTCTAATGGTCACAAATAAATGAATTAGTGGAATTCAAAGTCTTTGGTGAAAGAAATACTGTGCAAAGACTCTACACTGTTTACTCACAGTAAATATATTTTAAATTTCTTTTTATAATTCTTAGTATCACTTTTATTATATAACATATTTATTGTATTAACGCTAGGTGTCTTTCTAATACTCGCAAACGACATGGAAAGATTGTGGTTTGAATCTTGGTTCCAACACCCCAGCCCCTTCAAGCTCTTCAATCTTAGAAGAGTAATTAACTACCCTGAGGGTCATTTCCTCATCTGTAAAATGGGAGGTTGATGCGGCAGACACGTAGTTCATAAAGCTGAATACACACCACACACACACACACACACACACACACACACACACATACACTTTTACTTCTACATCAGACCTGTGGTGTAAAAAATGATTATCATCAATGTATAGATGAGGAAGTTGAGGCACAGAGAAGTTAAGTGGTTTAAGTCCACAGCCTGCTTGTGAGTTTGTGCTCGAAATCAGTATTTATACTGCTTCAGGCATACGTACATGGTAGTGATAGTATGCAAATTCAATGAGATAATCCATGTAATGTTGTTAGAAAAGTTTTAGGCATGTAATCAGCTTTCAACAAAAGTTAAATGTGACTGCAACTATGTGCATATCATATAAACAAATTTGATATTGATGAAAGTCTTTACTCTTTCTCAAAACCTTGTAAGATAATTATTTTACTAAGGATATTAAGAGAATTATTCGTTATATAATAGAGGTGTGGTCAATTTGGGAAGTCAAATCTCTTCTGACTTCAAATCTTTTGACTGTAGTCCTTGATCATCAGAGCTTCTGATGATATATATAGATGTATTAATAAAAGACTTCCTCTTGATGCCTTTTTTTTTTAAATTTGGTGAGACTAAGATGGAACTTGGAAGTAAGTAACTGAATAATGTTCCATGTAGGGATATGTTGTAATAAAGTAACTAGTTTTTTCTAAGATGGGACCCTGAGATAGTCTCCATAGGAACACCTTAGAACCACAAGTGTTGGTTTGGAATCAGGCAATCCCAAAGTGATTTCCATTCTCCACTTTGTAGGCACTTAACCTTGAGCACGTTACAAATGTTCTAAATTCATTATCTGCCCTATAAGATGGGCATCAAAATACCTTGCAGGACTTCATTTGAAGATTCAAGACACTAAAGTGATAACTTATAATTATGTCTTTTTTTTTTCACTTCCGCCACTCTTTTTTTTTTTCAGCATAACAGTATTCCTTGTTTTTGCACCATGCCCAGTGCTCCATGTAATCCGTGCCCTCTTTAATACCCACCACCTGTTCCCCCAACCTCCCACCCCTCACCACTTCAAAGCCCTCAGATTGTTTTTCAGAGTCCATAGTCTCTCATGGTTCACCTCCCCTTCCAATTTCCCCCAACTCCTTTCTCCTCTCCATCTCCCCTTGTCCTCCATGCTATTTGTTATGCTCCACATATAAGTGAAACCAAATGATAATCGACTCTCTCTGCTTGACTTATTTCACTTAGCATAATTATGTCTTTTAATAATTCCCTGCAGTTGCCTCTATCCTTTGGCTTATGGGCTGTTCTTCCATCTTAAAGAGCATCTTTTGATCTCTTATCTGTCATCTTATCACTTACTCCTTCGACTCTGACTTCCCGGTGCCCTTAGAAGGACCACTGTGATTATATTGACCCACTCAATGGATCCAGGATAATCCCCCCATTTCAAGATCTTGAAAGTCTAATTCAGAGGTGCCATTCAGGGATCACACAGATTCTGAGGATTATGACATAGACCCATTTGAGGGACATTATTTAGCCCACTTAAAGGGGTTGTGAAGTTCCATCTTATTTATGGTAGCCAAGGGCTGCATAGTGATAATTTGAACAGCTAGAGCTCATAGTCCTGTGTCCAAACACCCTTCCCATGTCCTCGATTTTCTCATTCTCACAGTAACACTCTAAAGTTTCCTAGATGAGAAAACCGAGACACAGAGAGGTGAATTAACTTGTCTATGATCACACCACTGTGATTCTAGAAAAGAGCTAGGATCTTAAGTCTGGTAATTCGATTCCAGAGGCCTTGACTTGACAACATTGCTCTAATGCTTCATGAGTGTTGTTCTTTTCAAGCTGTTGTGATTCCTTAGAGCAGGCAGATTAACAATCGGTGTATAATTAAATGAGATTCTTCTCTCTCTCTCTCTCTTAAGTGGGGTTCTTTTACCAGTAGACTGGTGGCAAATGCTCAGGCATCTGGGTTTAGGACTACCTGGTCCAGAGGCTCAAACAGGAAAAGCTTGTCCTTAGCCAGTACTAGCTCTTTTCCATGATACTTCCTCAGCACTTGGCATCATTGATATAAGGCATTTTATCAGAAGCCTACTCTCAGATCTTCCCCGGAGTATAAACCATGAAACCCAACTTGTACATCATCTTCATGAGGTCCCTGTGTTTTGGGTATATCTGAACTTTCCTCTGTATTCCAGCATTTTATGATAGTGATATTAGTCACAGAATAGTTGCAGAAGGTTGTTGGGAGGGAGAGTTGGCTAAGAATGAGTATTCCAGCTGCCCTCAGACTTTTTCAGGGCTTGATAGTGTGTTTAAATAATTGCACTTGCCTTTGTTTACAATACTACTTCTTGTTTCCTACTAAATCCAAGTCTACCTACATAAGCCTTCAAACACTGTTACACAATGTATTTCAATGTACAGCTTTGATTACTCCAGAGCAAGTCCTCTGTTCCAGTTGGATAAAACTAGTTGCCATTTCTTACTTCTCTGAAGTTTCTGGACTCATGCCTTTCACTCTCGTCCGTAAATCCAGGCTTCCTCAAAAGCCAGTAATTTGACTCTTCTGTTGGCTCTGGATTTCTCTTCTTATATCTTTTCCCTGAGAAATGAACTTGGAAGACCCTCGCTGTAAGAGCTCTGGGAAAGGTCATGAGGTACACATAATTACAGGGAGAGATCTGGTTGGCTAATATATCAAAATATTAACCTGCCAGTATTTGAACTGCTTTTTGAAGAAAAGATACATGAAGGACTTGCAAAGAAAAAGGACATCTTTAACCCATAAGGTTCTTATCAACAAAGATGCCAAAATCTTCTCCTGAAATATTTTTAGCTGGCAACCAGACAACTGCCTAGATGACTTCAGTTTGGCAATTCTTATTAGCTATACATATTCTCTTTATTCAAATTTTGTCTTGAAATTATTTGATAAATACATGTTCTCTATCTGTACTGTTAGGACGTACATTTCTCAAGACACTGCTTTGTCTCCTTTAGACATGTAGTTCAGCAACAGTATGTGTAGATATTCGGAAATATTTTGCACAGTTTCTCTTATGGTGTCCACTGTTGGAGGAATGACTGTCCAAGCTGAGATGGCTGAGCAGCTACTCATAACCAGCATTTCCTATACTTATTCATTTCTGTCAACTAATTGATTTATACTGCCAATATAAATGAGACTTATACAGTTTAAATGCAAATTAAAAAAATTAAGATAGAATATAAATAAAAATATAACTGAAGAAATGTTGGACTCATAATCCCTGAGTTGCTGATAGTGACTTTAATGGGACTAAATGAGAACTAATTTAACTCATATTTTTCTAATCAATTGTATAATTTATTCAAACTGGAGTAAAAAATGGAGTAGTAAAATTATTTAAAGACCAAAACTAGAGATTCAAAATATCTCCCAACTAAATCTTATACCTAGAAGAACAGAAGATCCGAAAAAGTACCTAAAAATATAACCTGAAATTACTATGCAGGTGATGAAGTTGAGAAATCAGAGTTGGCCTTGGAATATAAGCATAAAGGTAATGAAATAGATAAATCAATGATAACAGTACACTTTGACAGTGACATAACAAGGAGGAAGAGTCAGGAGCATAGTCTTCTTTAGTGGGAAGGATAACTTTAGCACGAAGATCGTTTAGAATTACCAGCACATGATAATTAAAATAAAAGACAGACTTGTGTTTAGATAGTTCATTCTTGTTTTAAAATTCTCTGTGGATAATACAAACCAGATAATGAGTAGATCTCAGGTAAACTAATGATTAGTTCCCAGTTAAACTTATTCCATCCCTCCTCTTTTGGTATACAACTGTATTCTGATTTTCTACTCTCTGGAGAATGTATTTTCTTGAATTTTGCTCAGTAAATATATGTGGAATAAACAAATCAACCATTTTGACTGAACTCAAACACAAGGGTAGATGTAGGACTGATTTATATTCTAGACAAGAGAGTGAAGTAGGAATTAACCTGTGTTTAGCTCTTCTTACATCATTATTTCTTTTTAGGAAACACTGTTAGATATTAAAGTGCCTCAGTAGATCCTGGGGATATAAAGATAAGTAAGAGTCACACCCACTTTTGCACATTAGCCTGCAGGAAGTCACAGTCAAGTAGCAATAACAGACACAAGTAAACACCAAATTATAGAACATGTGGATGCACACTGTGAGAATGGTGAGTATAAAATCTGCGGTGGCCGAGAAAAAGGAACAATTGATTTGCCTTGAGGTAGAAATGCTGAAGTCACATCCCTGAATCGGGTTTTGAAAAACAAAAATGATTTTGCTTGCTGGAGTAATGGGAAAAAGCCGTCTGCTTCTGTATTGACAGGGTAGGGAACAAAAAACTGGCGAACTTCTTTTATGCCAAGGTTTTTCCAATCTCAGGAATGGTAATTGCTCTGTAACTGAGGACATTTGGAGATGGGACAATGGAAGTCGTTGAATCACCACATAGTGGACACTCAGGCAACACAGAAGGTGGCATTTTTATTTAGGGAGTCTTCTGGCATTGCTCAAATAATACCCTTTGGGTGGTTAGCTGTCTAATACATAGAAAAGACCGGCTCCAATTTGGGTTCTCCAAATTGAGACATTCCAGTAAAAAGGAGACATAGGGTCATTTCCACCAAATAAATAATCCGTTTTAATAGTTGGAAAAAACTAATGAACTCAGAGTTCTTTTAAAATGTATGGGGTTTAGTTTTTGAAAAAGAAATCACCTCAGTTTCCCAATAGGGTTGTAAAATACAAGTACTAGAACATGTCAATGCAGGTTGTAAAAAATTAAGTACCTCTGGAAATTATCTACGTAATCCTGGTTTGTAGGATTTCCATTTCAGGAAAATACCTATAAAGGTTACTACACCTTGGGTCACCAACATTGCATCACCCTTCTAGTGGCCTAAGCCTACCTCAAGATCTCAACATGTGGTGCAGCCACCATCGCCACCAGCACTGCCCTGCCCCCATCTCTCTTACACACAGTGCTTCCTGGAGTAGCTCAGTCTTTAAAGGTAATGACTATCATTATCTCTATGGATGGACAGTGATCTTTTGACTCCTTTCTTATTTCTCTTTCTTATTTCTTTTCCAAGTAAACAAACAGAAGATGGATAAAAGTTGAGGAGAAAGTGCTCAGTCCCACCCTTCTTATATGTTTTTCTCCATTTCTACCTCCTCTACTGATTGTTCATGGCCCACCTGCTTGCTACTCCGGGCAAAAGCTCCTATGTCTAATTCCAGTATGTCTTGGCAAGGGAAGCCACTGCTTAGACACACCTCTGAGGTACTGGCATTGGCAGATTCTACATCATAGTTATGTCTATTGGAGATACAATTTGTTGTTCTCTGTTTTCTCATCCTCAAATCCAAGCTCATTAAAGATTTGTGGTTTTTGCTGTAAATGAACTGCTCTTATGGCCTACAAGGGTGTACATGGCTTTTAAACTTGTAATTCTATGCAGTATGTTTTGAAATAACCATTCAGTGAATGCATTTTTTTTCATGAAAAATACAAATATTTGCCAATCTTGCTTTAAACGGGAAAGAAAAACCTTTATTCACAAATTGTTTAGCTTCCAATTTTGCTTGTTAGGTTTCAGGTGTATACTCCTGGGCTCAGCTGGTTTCTAAGCTTTTCAGGAGACGTTGTCTCTGAAAACAGATATTTTCGCCCAATTGTCATTAAACAGGGGGCAAATTTTTATTCACGTCAGCACCCCTTCTCTCTTTGGGGTTGGTTTCTTTTTGTTCAGGTGCAAATGTCTCTGCATAGCCCTCTGAAGCACCCTTCCAAGCCTTGTGCAGAAAATAAAAATATTTTCCTATTTAGTTATAACAACAAAAGAAATAAGGGAAAAAAAAAACCAGGCTTGCCTTTTCTACTTTCTGAACATGTAAGTAGCAGTTCCACACCATCCCCTCATGGGAGCCTGGCCCCAAACAACACACTGCAGGCTCACTGCCAACCCATTTTGTGTAGAAGTAGCATTGGCAGCCGTTTGCTTTGGCAAAGGATCTGTTTCTTTTTCAACCTAAGGCTATTACAAGCTTCCTGTTGTATCTGCTGTATTCGATTTGTTGCCTATCGTTCTGTTCTGACCAGGTCTACCTTTTAATCTACTTAGTGCATGAGGGGAATATGACAAATCCTTCAAATTACTTTATCTTATCTCAGGCTGTTCTGCCACTTTTTTTTTTTCTGTTTTAAAGTTTATCTCTCAGGATTTAGAGTTAGAAAACTATCCAAAAAATCAGTCTGTCTTACTCATCAGTATTTAGGCAACCTTGTAAATGGTCATTCATGAGTGGCTTTGCATCTTCTGATCCTGTGTGGACTGCTTGCAACCATTCAAAGTGAACACAGGTCCTGGTGTTGGATCATTCTGGCCGGAGTATGTTGGTAAAATATCAAGAGCTTGTTTGTTCTTAATTTTGGTATTATTTTAATAAGCAAGTTTTATTTGAAAGTCAAAACAATTACACTAATCTTATAACTCATTGAAATCTCCCTCTGCTAATCCATGGTGTAATGGGTAGTTACCTTCTGTAATCAATGATAACTTTGTTTAATCCCAGGACTTGTAAATTTCCAAGCAACTCTGGGCAAATAACCACTCTTTGTCTCAAAGACATTATCTCCAAAGATGGGGATAAAAATAAACTTTTCAGCATTTTGGTTATTGTAAAGTTTGAATTACATGATATAGTCCACTTAAGTATTTTGCATATTGCCTGGCACTTTAGTCACAATGAAGATGGTGATGAAGACGTTAGCGATGATGACTGATGTGACTCCAGTTAGTAATAAGCCAGCTTTCTTTAAGTGTAATCATGCTTTTGGCTGCTATGTAAGAGAGTCATGATGAAACAATATGATATAGCTCTGAAAGCAATCTTTTGCCACTTCCTCTTTTATAGATGCAGAAACTAAGACTTAAATAAGATAGGGAAGAGTCCCAGGTTTTATAATTAGAAGCAGATCCAGAAATTAAATCTTGATTCCTCATCTAGGGTCTCCAAAGTTCTTGTTTTTCCCTCTACATTATGTTGTTTCCCTGACCATTTTCTATGTCCTTTGCTCCAACAATTAAAACAAACAAACAAACAAACAACCCCCCCCAAACCCATAAGTTTTACAAATGGAAAGCATATACTGAAGCCAGATTTAGGGGAGAAAGAAATAAAAGGAAGCGAGAGCATTTTTAAATTCCCTAGTTCACAGCAAGCTGACTCAAATCTACCTTTGTTGGGTCTCTTAGAAAAGGGAGCCTTAAGGACTAAGAAAATTTTGAATAACAGGGCACCTGGGTGGCTCAGTTAGTTAAGCATCTGCCTTTGGCTCAGGGGCTCAAATCCTTCAGGGTCCCTGCTCAGCGGGGAGCCTGCCTCTCCCCCTCCAGCCCTGCCTTGCCCAGGCTCCAGCTCTCTCTTGCTATCTCTCTCTCAAATAAATAAATAAAATTTTAAATAAATCTTGGGGTGCCTGGGTGGCTCAGTGGGCTAAAGCCTCGGTCTTCCGCTCAGGTCATGATCCCAGGGTCCTGGAATCGAGCCCCGCATCAGGCTCTCTGCTCAGCGGGGAGCCTGCTTCCCTTCCTCTCTCTCTGCCTGCCTCTCTGCCTACGTGTGATCTCTGTCTGTCAAATAAATAAATAAAATCTTTAAAAAAAAAAAAAAGTAAAAAAAAAATCTTAAATAAATCTTGAATTCCATTACTTATTAGATGTATACTGGAAAATAAGCCTGGACCATATGTAACCTGCAAAGACTTATTTCTGGGGCACCTGTGTGGTTCACTCAAGTGTCTAGCTTCAGCTCAGGTCATGATCCCAGTGTTCTGGGATCAAGGCCCGCATAAAGCACCCTGCTCTCACTCACTCTGTCTCTCTCAAATGAATAAATAAAAAATCTTCAAAGGTAAAAAAAGGCTTCTTATTTCTATTCTAGAAGCATTCTTCAGTGAACTTCTTCAATCTTTTTCCAAGACTTAACCTGCTTTTTGTTTGTCTGGTAAGGCTGAACTACCGGTTCACTAATAGAAAGCCATTAATCAACCATTCCCAACAGAGACTGAGAAGTTGGGTAATGTGTTTCCCAGCCTCCTTGGGAATAAGGATGACCATGTACAACCAACAAGATGCCTACTGGGGCGCTTTTATGAAGGTTTATGCCACCTTACAAAAGATAATAACATAGTGGAAGAGTTCTTTCTCCATTTTAAAAAATTTTGAACATGAATTTTGTATCTGGAACTAAAAGAGCCATTCCCTGCCCCCCCATGAGGCAATAATCATGAGGACAGTAAGCCAGCATTTAAGAATAGTGGAGTCGAAAGAGAGAGAGAAACCGAACCCTTGAGAATACCGTGGAATGACTGACCTATCTTGAGACCATACATCTCAGGTTTGTTATTAACTATAAATGTTATATTTTAAGTCTATTTCTTATAACAGTTGTCATTTGTAAATGACACTTTTCCATAGAGAGTGTTAAGCATGCAGGTAGCATCTCCACCTAAATGGAGGAAGGTTCCAAATTCTTCTTACTTTACCAGCTTCAGGGAAGGAGAAAAACATATATGGTAATCTACAAAGCAATCCATGGAGGTGACTGAAAGATGATTCAGAGAGTGAAGAGATTTATTTTCTTGTTCTAGGTCTAATCCTATCATTAAAAGTTTTACTCCCAGCACATAAGATCAATTATTTGCCTCTAAGAGATACTCTTGAACAATGTTGCAAATCATCAAAAAATCTGTGTGTTTAGAGTTTCATTGAACTTTATATATAAAGGAGAATTCCTAATTGTGTATCTTGAAGATGTTTCTTAATTTCTTGATACCTTATATCAGAATTCATATTTCATTTACTCAGCTGCGTGTTTGACATCATCAACTGACTCTTAAGGAAAAGCCCAATAGAGCATACGAAATATCTGTAAAGGCCACTCAGAGACAATAAACTTGTCAACACACATGTTTATTTTAAAAGTACACACTAAAATTTCTTTAAAATTTGTTTGGCATAAACTTTTTCGGAAAGTTACTTAAAATGCACGTACTCTTTGACCCTGCCATTATACTTCAAGGAACTCTAATTTACTCACTCTGTTAAATTAAAGGTGGCTGTTGTTATTTATTACTGCTGTTGAGAGTAGAGTTTAATTTCTCTCCTTTTAACTTTGGGCTGGTTATAGGAGATTCTGTGACTAGCAGATAGTAACAAAAGTGATGTTATGGGACTTCTAAATTTGGGTCATAGAACACCTTGCCACTACCATCTGGGCCTTCTGGAATACTCTTTCTTGAGCTCTGAGTTGCTACCTAGATCACCAAATACACCGCCAAGCCGAACAGTGTACATGTAGGCACATCTGTTAATAGTCCCAGCTGAGCCCAGCTTTCTAATCATCCTTGTCAGGCTACCAGTCATAAGAGGGAAGTTGCCTCAAACCCCACACAACACATTTGGGACTTACTTCCATTGAGTGACTGCCATTCGTGTCACGTGAAACAGAAGAATCACGCATCAATCCGTAAGACACAAAACCTTGAGATAAAATAACTTACCTTTTTAAGCTGCTAAATTCTGTGGTGGTTTGTTAAACTGTGATAGAGGACTGTAAAAATAAGCATAAAAAGACATATAGGCAAGAATGTTTATTGAAACATTCGCTATAAAAATTAAAGCCTGTGAACAATTTAAATTCCATTAATAAGGGATGAGTTAAGCAATTTATAGAAAATCCATATAAGAATCTGCGAGACATATGGCTGTTGAAATGATTGGGATAAATATATATATATATATATATATATTTATATAAAATGATGCCCTTGATGTATGAAGTCAATAACATTCTAAGTTGAAAAGAGCATTATATATAGTAAGAGTCCACACACACACAGATATGTTTACATAGATAGTTCTCTGTGTGTGCATGTATGTGTATCACAAACACATATGTACCAGTCTGTGTATAAGCCTGTTCATAGTTTCAGCATCATGGGAAATCCCCCCCCCCCTTTGCCATATGTTTTAACATTATCATTCACAGATAATTTTGTTTGTGTTTACAGTTTCTAAGCAGTATGTACACATGAAGAAATTTTGGAAATGAGCCAAAGGTGGCAAAAAAAACATATACTACAATTCTATAAAGATAACCTTTTATTTTAAGCCTTTTCTATGCATGTTTCATTTTAAGTGTGGTTCAAGTGTTATATTGCTTTACATCTTTTATACATTTGGGTTTTTCAGACTTAACATAATATCATCTGCAAATAATTATTTGGTTTCTTCTTTCCAGGTTTCACTAGCTAGACTTAGAACAATGTTCAATAGTAACAGCATCCTCCTGCAAGTTTGGATTAAGTCCCATACTGTCTCTTGGATCAAGCTTGATAGTCTTCATCATGTTGAGGAAGCATTTTTATTTCTCTATATTAAAAACTTATACTAGTTAATGGTTCTTGGATTTTTGTTATAGTCTTGGGCATCCATTTGGAAAGACTCTATTATTTTTTTATATTCAGCTTGTCTATGTGATAAATTTTATTAATAGATTTCATAATGATGAATAGTTTGATTCTTGGACTAAGACCATTTTCTTGTAGTCTATTTAGGATTTTGTGTGTCTATAGATACAGAGAATTGATATATAGATTTCTGTGTATCATTGTCAGCTTTTGTTTTGAGAATAGTTCTTGCTTTGTAAAGTGAATTTGGTAACTTTCCTTTTTTTAATCTATGTTTTCCAGTAATTTTTGTAACACAGACATTATCTGTGTTTTGAAAACAGAGTAAGTCAAGTGTTAAAGTATCTGTCTCTGGAGGTACTTTTTTGTTTGTGCTAAGTTTTTGACAGTTTCCAGTTTTTTTGCTTTATTTTTTCCTTTTAAAGTTCTTGTTGTATTTGTTTTGGTTGCTTGTATGTTTTCCATTAAAAATTTGTCCATTTTTTTGAGATTATTAAATATATTAGTGTCACTTGTTCTAATTCTAAAATGTATTCTATAGCTGTTAAAATATCCCCTAATTTTTGAAGTAATTTGATTAACCAGAGTTTTTCTGTATAATTGTTTATAAAAATCCCGTATTTATTATTTCCATTCTTCTGTTATGTAATTATTTCTACTTGAAGTTTCCTTATTTACTTTCTTCTGAATTACTTAGATTTTGCTTATTTTTCTTGTTATCTCTTGAGTAAATCCTTAATGGAATATTTCACTTATTTTAAAAATAATGAAACTAACAGTTGCTCTGAATGTGCTTTTATTGCACTCATATGTCTTATATGGGTATAGTTTATTTTCCTACTTATTCTGTTAATGTTAATCCAATTATCTCCTTGACTGATGGTTATTTACAAGGATGCATACAAAAATTTTCAAGTGTTTGGATTTTGTTGATGCTATTTTCTTTTCATTTACCTTGTTAACTATCTCAGAATATGGTGAATAAAATAAATATTCATATGTGGTTATATTAAAACTGTGAGGCTTTCTTACACCAATTTACCAATGTTAAGAACAGCATTATACTAATTTACCCCCCTTTTTGAAAATAACTTTCCTCCATCCCCAAACTCCACCCCTGCCTAAGGTTTCCTCAGTAATCCACTTGGAGATAAGACCCAACAGTTTTTTTTTTTGTTATTCCTACCTGTCTGGAAGGGGAAAAAAAGGTTCTAAAGAACATTCTTGAGAGTTTTTCTTTCTTTCTTTTTTTTTTTTTTTAAACATCTGAATGGGGCACCTGGGTAGCTCAGTGGGTTAAAGCCTCTGCCTTCGGCTCAGGTCATGATCCCAGGGTCCTGGGATCTAGTCCCACATTGGCCTCTCTTTTCAGCAGGGAGCCTGCTTCCCTCTCTCTCTCTCTCTGTCTGCTTCTCTGACTACTTGTGATCTCTGCCTGTCAAATAAATAAATAAAAGAAAATCTTAAAAAAAAAAAAAAAGCCTCTGAATGGAGTATATTCTAAGTTCAAACACATCTGAGATTATCTTTGCATTGTTTTCATATAGGAATTATATCTTGGCTGAATGTAGACTATAATACATATTACTGTTAAAGTTTTATTGGTATGACTCCAGTTTATTTTTGTATTTAATATGGACCAAAAATTGGAAGCCAGCCTGACACTCTTTTTATCTTGTGAGATACCATTTTGTTGTTGTTGAGTGCTGAAAAAACTTCTCACTTTACATGTTAAATAATTAGGTCAACCCAAAGTGAAAATCCTTTCCTTAATTTTTTCCTTAATGCAGTAAATATAAGAAAATTTATTAGTCTATATCTCAAGTTTTTTCTTTGAAGATATGATCTGTGAATTTTCTCTATATTTTTATAATTGATTTACTTTGTATGTATTTTCTTTATTTTAAATATTATTATAATTAACATGTTTTATCAAAGTATTATTTGGATGCTTTAAAGTGTGCAGTTCTTTATTATTCAATAATTTAACTGTCATATAAAATATATATCAAAAATTCTTATACCTCTTTCTTTCATCTACTAACATAGATTACTTTTGCCAGTTCTAGGAGTTCATATAAACTGTATTCTTCTGGGTCAAGTTTCTTTCATTCAGCATACTGTTTATAAGAGTCATCCGTGTTGATTCATGCATCGGTAAGACATTCCATTTCATATTTGAGCAGTCTTTTATTATTTTTTAAAAATTTTTTCAATTTATTTATTTTCAGAAAAACAGTATTCATTATTTTTTCACCACACCCAGCTGAGCAGTCTTTTATTGTGTGACTATCCTATGGTTTATTTACCCTTCTTCCACATAATGGGCACATAGAAGTTTATAGTTTTTACTATGATGACTAAATCTGCTAGGAACATTTTTGTTTTAGTCTTTATTGTGTTTATATTTTTACTTCTCTAGGATTGATATCTATGAGTAGAATTGCTGGGTTATAACATAGATATATGCTTAACTAAATAAGAAATTGTCTTAAAAATCTCCAAAATATTGTACCAGGTTTTACTCCCACCAATAATGTATGAAAGTCCTATTTGTTCTATATCACCACTATTTAAAGTCAGTCTTTTTGAATTTCAGGTATTTGATGGGTGTTGAATGATCTCTCACTGGGGCTTAAATTTGCATTTCCCTGGTGCCAATAATATTGACCACATTTTCAAGAGTTTATTGGCACTTACATTTCTTCTTTTATAAGGCAATTTTTTCAAATTATTTCAAATGATTGCTCACTTTTTTATTGTTGATTTGTAGAAATTCTTTATATATTTTAAATACAAATTTTTGTCAGATAGATATATTGCAAATAATTTTTTCCAGAGGTTCTTTTGTGGGTTTTTTGTGTGTGTGTTTTTTGTTTTGTTTTGTTTTTTAGTGGAAATTTTCCTTAGAAAAGTTATCTCTCTCTCTCTTTTTCTCTCCCCCTCTCCTACATATATGCATGCCTAAAGGTAATTTTGTATTGAGTTTCTGACTCAGTAGTACATCTATGAACCCATCTTTATTTCATGACTTTGATATTTTATTATCAAGCTTATCATTTTCCCTTCAATATAACTACTATGTTTTTGTTGCCATGTAGTTTCATTTTAACATGTTGTTTTGTTCTATTATCTCTTTATGTTGATCTTCTTGTTTTTTGACATAGAAGGTGTTAGATAAAATTTTCTGCTTGGAAGATAATTGAGATACAACTTTAGTTCTGGACTCTAACACAGACTTATAAGAGGATCCGCCCAAGTTTAAAGTGAATCTGCTTTTTGGGGGCTTGCTCAAGCATGAACAACAATGAGGCTTATGAAGAGGTTCCCTCACGAAACACTAAATTTGTAAGTGTTCTTTAGAAATGCTTTAACAAAGAGTAAGGTTGTGGAAAAATACCAGTATTTGTCTATTTGCTCCTAAATAACAATAAAACAGAGGTTATAGCTATAATAGTGAGATTAAATATAAACATACATACAATTAAAAGTTACTATAATAATGTAAACATTAATCCTACAGCATCTATTTTGTAGTTTCTTATATTAAGTTTTTGCAAGTCTGACATTAAGGTCTTTTTTCTCTAAGTTAGTGAAATGTTCTCAACAGTTCTCAATGTGCTATCATCTATGCATCTGTGATGCTTACCACCCAATATCTGACTCTTATTCCTTTTTTGAGAGAGTAACTATGCTGCATGGATATAATGGAAGTATGATTCCAGAAACACTTCACTGTCAATAATAAGTTATAGTTTATTTTGAAGAAGGGTCATTTTAGCAGTCCTTATGTATTGACATCTTCAAAATTCCAATCCAAAGACTACAATAAAAGAGAGAATACGTGTGTGTGTGTGTGTGTCTACATGTATATAATATCACAATAAAACTATCCAAATGAAATGAAAATACATTCAGTGAACAGAATTTCTGACATTATCTACCACCTTTAATATTACTATATGTGATATCCTGTATTGCTTTTCTAAGGCTGTCATAACAAAGTGGTTTAAAAATAACAAATTGATATTCTCAGAGTTCTGGAGACTAGAGATATGAAACCAAAATGTCAACAGGTCCATGCTCCTTATGAAGACCCTTGGAAGAAACCTTACTTGTCTCATCCCACTCCTCATGGCCCCAGGCTTTCCTTGACTTGTGGCAGCATCACCCACAAATCTGCCCCCTTCTTCCCTCTGTGTCTCTGTTTCTGTGTGTTATGAGAGCAGTCATTGGATGTAGGATCTATCGTAATTCAGAATGACCTTTTTTAATTTAACTAATTATATCTGCAAAGACCCTATCTCTAAATATGTTCACATTGTGAGATTTAGGGTGGACGTAAATTTTGGGAGACATTATTCAACCAGTACAGTCTCTTAGAAAATATCAAAATCATTCGTATAGCAAAGATTGTGGTTTTAAACTTTCAGTTCATTCTTGGTGTGAGTACCTTCACATTACATTGAGAGACCTTTGGGTTGGCATGATGGTGGAATTAGTGCTTACTGTTTTGAACAACTGACTAGTAACATGGCCTTGGGTGAGTAGTTTAATATCAAATCTCTCAGCTTTTCCAATGATTAAAAGTGAAGGGATTGGACTAACTTTATGCTGGGGTCTCCTTCATGTCTAAGATTCTTTGGTTCTGTATGGAGTACAGACATATCTCAAGGTCATGATTTATCCAGCAACTTAAATTATACTGAATAAAATTAAGAAAACAAAGTTAACTTTGTAAGATAGCAAAAATTAATCCCCAAATGAATTCTCTTTGTTTCATATGTTTTGTTGGGAATAAAATAAATAATAAAAAATAATATAATACCCAGGAAGTGTCTGTTTAGACTAATATTCTATTATTAACAGTGAGATTTTAGACACGTAACTTAAATTTTTGAAACTTGCTCTCTCATTTGTAAAAGTAGTGCAACAATGCACACTTATTTATGATGAATAAAAGTAATTATGTGTAAAGAGTATCTTACATCTAGTACATGGTCAATAAATGGTGGCTACTCTGAATGATTTTAGATACTTGAGGTTTTTCCATGAAATTGAAGAAAAAGCATTAAAATTTGTTTTCTAAGAATGGTTGTTTATAAACGCAAAAATGTTAAATCAGGAATTTTGCCCAACTAAATCATAAATACACAATTTTTATTGAAAATAGAAATTGGTATGCATATCATCTTTCTCTAGTATGTGTAAAAATAATATCATAAATTTTATTTATGAAAGCAATTAATTTTATTTAACAAATAGTAAAATTAAGTGTTTCAGAGTATATCTTTAAAATAGTGTAATTCAAATATTTCCAAATGTTGCTCAATTGAAAATTTTTTCCTTGAGCTAGCCCTCTGGTGGGGGCAGGTGGATTTCTTGGACGTATATAGTCTTGGACTCTGCATTAGACTTACTGAATAAGAATCCTAAGATGCTTGGTCCAGGATTATAAATTTATTTTGGGGGAGATAGGTTATATATTCTTAGAATGTTTGGGGATTAGGGAGATCTGGGGAACACTGAGTAGAAAAATATACCCGGATAATATGGCTACAACTATGAATTGATGATTTGTAAGATTTTCCTAAAGACTTGCAGAAATTGCAAAACAATTATTTTAAATATCTTCATCCAGTTGGTCAGTTGTCCCTGTATTCAGGATTATATTTCAAAGTTGGCCAGCACATCAGAAGTCTGTGATTTTGCTTTAAACCAGATATCTCATACAGCATGACTGAGGTTTTCTATATGTGATTGACTAGATGTTAGCAGTATGTGTACTGAAAAATGTTACAGAATTATAGCACTGTTATTTCTGGGTTGGGGCCTATAACTGATTACAAAATCTCAAATGAACACTGGCAGAAATAGTATGTTTTCAGTTCAGTTTTCTAAGTATTCCTTTTAGTTCAACAATTTATGGCACATATTATTCTAAGATGCTGGGCTTACCCCACCTGAGAGTAAGAGTGGTCCAAGTTAAGAGGATAGTGAGGAAAGGTTTTCTGAAGGCTCACTGTGAGGGAATAGAGGAGGAGGGCCATTCTCAAGTTAAGGTCTGTTCACTTACAACATAAGAAATGTTTAGAGACTAGTACTAAACTTTTAGTTTAGTACTAAGTTTAGTACTAAGTTTTATGTACATATTTCTGTTTTTTAAAATCCATTTTGTTCATTTCTAAAATTAGATTTTATAGGGTATTTTTCTATGATAAAGTAATGAATTACCTATGCAATTTTATACTTGAGACTTAAAATTTTCTCCAGATTTAACTAACCCCAAATCATTAATATGATTAAAATAGATGTCCAATGTCAGAAGTGGAAAATGGGGTTCCCTAATTATTAAATTTTCATTTTTTGTCAGTTTCTCCCATATTATTCATTTCACATTGTTGAGATATATAATTCGTCCTCATTATCTTTTATTTTAATTCTGATTCATTGCAATAAATTATAATTTGTGTTCCTAAATTAATCAAAAGAGAAACTTAGGCATGAAAATCTCTCCATGTCTAGCACATATTCTTTTATCTTCCTCTAACATTATGACTCTCTTGGATTTCCACTGCCATTGCCTAACTTATCCCACATTCATGCTCTTCAATTAACCACTTTTCTGTTAGGATTTATTATGCCACTTTATTTTTCCCATTGGTCACTGTGCCTACTCACACTGCTTTAGACCTCAGACAAAATAATCTTGCATAGAAAGTGTTTTATAAATATGCTAATCATTCTCTATTCTATACTTGTCTGGGACTCATTCTCCAACCTTCTCTTGAGTGCCTGAGAATCAAGGTGGTGAGCTTCCAGTGGGGCTCAACCCATATTGTAGATTGTCAGATGGGTGCAGGATACTTCTTCCCACTACTTCCCCGGGTGGCACTGCATTTCTGACCACAGGTAGCTCAGAGGACACTCTTCTCCATGGCGCAAGCTCTTTTTGCACTATGGTAAAACTCTTTGACAGTTTTATTTCCTCAGCCTTGATGGCAGTAATGACATACTGCTGCTGCTGTTTGTTCCTTGTTTTGTTTTGTTCTTAATCTTACTCTGCATTGAATCTCTTTATTTAAGCCATCTAGGAAAAATTCTACTGCCACCAGAGGCCCAGATTGATATATAAAAATTTTTTTAAAAATTAAGTCCACTATAAATTATAAAAATGCAATTTTTATCTTTTATCTTAGTAATTTGTGGCCCATGTGTACATTTTCAGGCTAAACATGCATCATATACAAATATTTGCCCAAAACACATATTTCATGTTGACTTATGTAGATATCATATACCTTCTCAGATAAAGTGTACCTTATGAGGAAAATTATAGCAATGGCAAAGGACCAATAATTTCATAGACTTCTATATTTTCACCTCTATCTTGGTTCCATCAAACCCTTCTTTTCACAAAAAACCAAAGAGCTGCTGGTATTAAGGGCTATTGTTCTTTCTCCAGCTTTTTCACACTGGATGTTGACAAGTTTACATTGTGGAGTTCAGTTTTTATAAAGCTACACTGAGTTAAAAAAATATTAAAATACATGAAGAACCTTCTTATGTAACTTTCTGAAATTTAAAAAGATTTTTTTTTTTAAGTGGGCTGCATGTCCAGTGAGGAGCCAAAACATGACTTGAACTCATGATCTTAAGATCAAAGTCTGAGCTGAGATCAAGAGTTGGACACGTAACCAACTAAGCCATCCAGGTACCCCTAAAAAGTATTTTTTTTTTGAGGCTTGATAACATTATTTGTAATTCATTTAAAGATTTAAAGATTCCCTAAATCAAAACTTAGAGATTAAAGAGGATTCAAGATCCTGCTGAAGTAAGAATAAATAAAAGGAATACATCATCCTATACTTAACCTATATAGCCATCCTATAAACTGGTGCTGTCTAATGGACATGTAAAGTAAGCTGCAAACAAAAGCCATATATGTAAATTTAAAATTTATAGCAGTCACATGAAAAGTTAAAAAGAACCAGGTGACAATTTTAATAACATTTTATTTAACCAACTATACCTAAAATATTATTTCAACACATAATCAAGAAAAAAAAATTTCATGAATACTTTCCTTTCTCTTTTTCACACTGTCTTCAGAACCCAGTGTGTATTTTTCACTTAGAGTTCATCTCAACTCAAGCAAGCCACATCTCAGGTTTTCAAGAGCTACACATGGCTAGAGGCTGTGATACTACATAGCCACTAATATTCCAGTTGCCTAAAATTCCAGAATTAGAATAAGATTTGCTTTCGGAGATTTCTTTCCTCTGTTGTTTCATCTTCATTCCCGTACCTATTTTATCCAGCCCTGAAGATTCTGTTTCTTCGTAATCCTGATACCCAAGCTCTTCTGTATATTTCAATAAGAATCCGACAGAACAGATCTCTTTGTAAAGACAACAAAAAAGTTCTGTTCACAATACTTCCTACCAAAGAGAGTCAGTAATCAGAATCCCTAAGGCTCTCCCTATCACTTATTGTGTCCAGCAACAGGTGGTAGATGAGCCTTTACCCTGCCCTTCCCTTCAGACCACAATATTGAAAGAACCAGCCTTGGGCTGGGCTGGGAGGTGCTCCTGCTGAGACCTACCTGGTGCCTGCTCTCATGCCATCTTTCTGACACCAGGATGAATGGTTGCATATGGACTGTCGCTGTTCTCACTTCACACTCAGATTTGGCTCATTTTATACATACCCCTGGAGTGCTGCTCAGGACCTAGTCATCAAAGGCCCTTCACTTGGTGTCTTCCCTTCATTAGTAAAAAGAATCAGCAACCTGTAAGTTTAATCTTGAATTAAATTTTAATGAATAAAAGTTTATACTTTAATTTCTACTGTTATGAATTGTTTTTATTTTTATACTAATGATCTTGAAGCCAGGTTTATGACAACAGTTCCTAACTGTACAATGGTAAATTATATGAACCTCAACTAAAACACCAGTTTCCAATTTTTAAAAAGATTTATTTATTTATTTATTTGCGAGAGAGAGAGAGAGAGAGAGAGAGCGCGCGCACATGCACAGAGGAAGGGACAGAGGGAAAGAATCTTCAAGTAGACTCCCTGCTGAGCACAAAGTCTGACTTGGGGCTTGATCCCACAACCCATGAGATCATGACCTGAGCCAGAACCAAGAGTCAGACATTTAACTGACTAAGCTACCCAAGTGCCCCCCAGCTTCCAAATTTATTAAGCTATGTGATATAGGGAATTTCTCTTAACTCTCTAGATCTTAATTTTCTTGTCTGTAATATGGGGAATATTAGTAGTCTTGATCTTAGAGTTGTGAGGGCAAGTCAGATAATGCACTTACTGTGCTTAACACATGCTTGGCAATAAAAATGTGTGAGAATTAGTTATCATAATTGTCATTATAATTTTTTTTATCACAGAGTCCATAGTAGGGCTTCCAGGCTAAAGTGAATCAATCACTGATTCACTCATGGATTCACTTAATATTTACTGCACAGTGTCCACATGCTGGGTGCTGTGCTAAGTACTGATGGTACAAAAATGAACAAAATGAAGACTCTTTCTGTTATCATGGTCTTAGGCTATTAGAGATACAGACAAATACCTAAATGACTCTAGCAAAGTGCTTTTTACAGGAGTGACTTCCTCTCTGCTTCTGAGGGATTCTGTTCTGGGACTTGGCTTTCCTTTCAGGGCTGTCACTGGTATTCATTTAATCTCAGGTTTTCTCTCCTGGGAGATTTCCACTCTGTGCCCCATGGTCTGCCCTTCTATTTCTTCACATGTGGAGTGGCTCATGATATCATTTGGGTTTTACAGCATTTTTCTGTCTCTCTTTAGTCATATTCTTTTAACATAGAAGATACTGTTCAATCTCATCTGTCTTCACTTATACCAAATAACTATTTCTCTTGAGCAACTTTGTGTCTAGTGGTTCTGTGTCCAGACTTGAGTGTGAGGCGATCCTGTTCTAGCAGGGAATTTCTGGAAAGCAGCCACTCGAAACCAGTCTGATCAGACATAGAAGAGAAAATCTCACAGGCCGTTCATTGTCATGATGGAGTGAGCCACCAGAATTTATGAGTTAGGGAGACTTTACATTCCTCTGAGAGTACATACAGTGGAACTGCTCCAGAATGCAGACATTCAACCCTCTTAATTTTCAAAAAGATTGTAATTTGGGGGCAGGGGAGGTAGTGGATATGAATGTGAGATCTTTTGCATGTCTTGCCTATTGTATCAAAAATATTCTGAATATTGTTCAGTGTCCATTAGTATTCTGAACCTGAAAGCTACATAAATTTATTTTGCTCCAAGATAAAAACAAATTAATATATGATATTTGTTCTTCATTTTTTATGCTTTCATTTTAGAATAAGTGTTCATCATTAAGGTATATGCAAAAGTACTGCCAAAAGCTTTTTAGGACTCTGAGTGACTAATAGCTTGAGTATGGATAATCTAGTGAAATATGCATTGTGTATATGATGAATAGAAGTGAGTTTTATAAGAATGGAAATAGAATGTAAAAGATCAGACATTTTCAACACTCTTCATCATACAACTAATTTCATTTCATTCTGCATCATCTTTCTTCAACTTTTTAGAATCTTTGCTTATTTCTTTAGCCTAGGGAACGTCATTATTCTTCTCCTACCCATAACCATTTTCTTCTTCAGATATGTGTCAAAATCGTCCTCTCCAAAGAGTCTTTCTTATTTTCTCACTTTAGGCTAATAGTTTCAAGGGTATTTGTAACATACACAGGCACTACTTTATCTGGCCCTAGTTTTGGCTGTGAGGTTAACATGATTATATTTTTCATTCCTCACTGCTCCTTTTGGCTGACTCTTACAGATACAATTTATGTTTTTCCAGAATCGTAAACATCTAACCCACTCTAGAAGAAAAAGAACACTATCTTTGAAATTCTTTAAATAATTAATAAAATGAGAACCTGTTAAAAGGAGAAAGGGAATATGAAGTTTTAGAAAATGACCACTAGCCATTCTGGAATGAATAAATATAAACTCTAGACAGTAATTTACATGTTATTCTGTTTTAAAAAATCTGATTGGGTTAGGCATAAGAATGAAATGAAAGAGATTGTCAACTGCATTTAACAAAAATCTCTTGATGAACTCCCTCAATCAACAGACATTTACTAAACACTCACTACATTGCAAATACTGTGTTAGGGACATATAAACTGAAGGGTGGTCCTTGGCTGCAGATCACTCACAGTTTAATAAAGAAAAAAAAATCAATAGAGAGTAGTGGGACTATATTGTATTGTTCTAGGTGTTATGATGAATTGAAGCATAAGAAATTACAGAACGTAAGAGAATCACTGAAACTGCTTAGCAATTGGGAATGAATTAGAAAACCTTTTTAGATGAGATGACGTTCCAGATAAGACTCAAAAGACACATAGAGAATAATCACTTGTAGGTAGAAGGGGCAGGGACACAGCAATGGAGCATAACAAGGTGAGGAAGGAAAGAGCTTGCAGGACAAAAGGATTTCTAGGAATAAGAGACTATATGTTTGAAAGCCCCGAGTCATAATGGTTGGTGTTCAGGGACTCTAGGCCCTTTGATGTAACTGAAGAGTAAGGCATTTGTGTGACTTGTATAAGGCGGGTGTGGAAGGAGAAATGGATCTAGATGATAGTCGGCGGCCGATAGTGAAGGAACTCTCTACCACATCCCATCTTTATAAGATTTTAAGAAGGAGAATGGCATGACCAAATTGGAGTTTTAGAAACAACAGATCTGCTCTACATTACTCAGGATGCTAGGAATGTGCCTGAGAACGTCGAAGACACTAACCTGGTCTACCCCGGTTCAGTTTCTGTGACTCAATATGGATGTGATACAGATGAATTCATAGGGGCTGCCAAATCCTAAGGTCAAGGGACCTTCTAAGCACCAGATGGAAATTCTAAAAGCTCAGCAGAATATCATGTATATGTATACATATATGTATTCATATAATAATATCTGTGCCCTTCAGACAATTTTGAAGATTTATCTTTTGTTTTATTCAATTTGACACAGTCCGCTGACCTACTAGGGAGAATCACATAAATGCCCAAACCGACTGGGTGATTACATGATGTCCATTTTTTGGCAATTGCTTTTCTCCCCAAAAGCACCTGGAAAAACATCTACAAACTGATGCAAGAAAATGTGAGCAGAATTGTTTAGCTTTTTCTACAAATATAAGAGGAAAAAGTTTTGCTTTAATAAACAAATAATATTATATTTTTTTAGATAAGAAATTATTTTTATTACAGCAAAGCAAATAGATCGTTATAGTTCACTTGTCTGAAGATGATTCATCTGACATACCTGCTTCTCTGGAACACAGTTGAGAACCCACAGATAAGGAATAAAAAATGTCTTGTGAGAAGTCAAATAAATATCTTAATTCTCTACATCAAAACTTGTATAACTTCCTAAAAATGTCTTCACATTTCTGTTCATCAAATCCTGTGAACTTGTATTTTACCAAAAATCTAAACAGGTTTGGTGGTT
This sequence comes from Mustela lutreola, assembly GCF_030435805.1. Classification (NCBI taxonomy): domain Eukaryota; kingdom Metazoa; phylum Chordata; class Mammalia; order Carnivora; family Mustelidae; genus Mustela; species Mustela lutreola. The sequence continues at coordinate 37,560,572 of NC_081294.1, forward strand.
ATGATTTTCTAATCGGTAATTGATGGATGGCACTTACTGTGAATGAGCATGCTTGTTTCAGGGGGATGCTTGTGGTCTGCTTCGGAGTTTTATTGTGTTGCATTTTGGAGACATAGACTCAGTAGTATGTGATGATAGGTGAGAAGAAAAGATTAGAGACAAAGAAAAAAATCCTGAAACCAGACCAAAAAAAAAAAAAAAAAAAATCCCACAAATGGCAACAGTCTGTCACTATTTAGAGCATTATTTGTCCAAAACAGACATCTAATTCATTATGTTGACTTTTTTCCAGGTAAATATGGAAAAGTTCACCTTTACAGAGGTTTTCAAACCAAATGACCAAAATATAATATAAGTATTAGAAAATAACTTTCAATTACTTCTAAATTACTCACGTTGAACACCTACCACCAGATACTGAATGGATAAATAAATTTCTGCGGTATTGGTTTAAATAATAATTTGCATTGTACATGTTCAACATAACTTCTAATTAACACAATTGTTAACTAATTTATTGTTGGAGTTTCCAAAGTATTTTCTATAAGGATAGTTTTCATAAGACAGGGAGCCCAGAGCTAAATGACACAACAATACAATTTTTAAGTATTTATTATTTGCTTTCTGCTTTGTACTATACACACGTGGTTTCATTTCATATTTATAATAAACCTAGGAGGCATATAAATTGATCGTAATTTACAGATTTGGAAATTGAGGCTAAAGGATGGCCTAAAGTGACAAAACTAGTAAAATAACTGAATCTCATTTCCAAACCCAAGTTCCCATTACTAAGTACCACTTTGTCTTTCACTGTACTGTTGTGTATCTTCAAGGCTTCTGAATTCCAGTGATTGGCATGCCCACAGATGACACAGTGAAACCTTTTAGGGATATGGATCAGGTTGCAATTGGCTGCTTCTCCCTAGCATCCAGTTATCTACTCAAGTGCCAAGCTGCTTTATCTTTTATCTTTTTAACACTTTCCATTGTCTGAGTGTCTGCAATTTGCTGCCTGGCACTGGTTGGAATAAGAAACAGTTGTTGCTATTATTGCCATCAACCCTACTGCAAATCACTTCCATTGTGGTCACAGCTGCCACCACTTTCTCATCTCTGTAGCTTACCATCCCAACTGATCACTTTTCTCCATTCTTAAAACTCTATTGTGTAATGTGAAGCTGTTGCACATGAATTGGGGATGTTACCACCTAGCACAGAGTTCCACATCATGTCCTAAGAATAATGATCAGAGTTCACTAAATATAGCCCCCATTTTGTGACCATTTTGGAACTGTATTTGTAACTATTGGATATACTAGGACCACATCAACTGTCAAGATTCTTAGTAGGCTGTTTTTATGTCAGACTCTTTATGGAAACCTGACAATTTCTGAAGGCTGAGGCTAGCCAGCAAATTGTGTGTGTGTGTGTGTGTGTGTGTAGTAAATGAAATGCATATCAAGAGAGGAATGAGGAAATTTAGGGATTGAAGACAAAGATTACTTAGGTTTTAATTAATTAAATTAATGAAATAGGAAACTATTACTTTAATTCATATGGTTCACTTAAACACAGTAATTGCCAATACTTTATAAAGCAGTGCTGCGATTATAAAACAATATATAAATTAAGGGTGGACAGTTTATCCACAAAATCTCAAGTGACTCAAGTGACTATTGGTGAATGGAGTGGATAGTGAGTAGCATTTGAAAGTGTGACACAGTAAATAAATAAGAAAAAACTCTTTGTGGTAGGGCTCAGTCCAGATTGTGTTCTGCTCCTAAGAAGAAAGGCACTCTATAAATCTCTCCTTATAAATTGGATCGGGCATATATTATCATAGCTTGGTATAATTCTGGGGGCAGACATATGTAGGGCTATAGAAACAGAGTTCGAGTTCATGCATAGGCATTTGCAGACTTGGACAAGAATCCTTTCCACTGGATGTCTTGTTCTTGACACAATCCAAGGATCAGAGTAACAGGAACCTATTGTATTTTTTGATAAAGGAGAATACAAGGGATGATCAGGGAACAGGAAATATAGAGACATTCTTCTCACCCATATTGAGTTCAGATTTTCAAGATCGTTTTAGTGATCAAATATTGACAACACCAAAAACCACACTGTGGTTACATTGTCATATCCTTTTAGGTTTTATACTGACAGTCTTTAGAGAACTTCCTCATGCATGTTCCTGACCATGATATCCTCGCTGTAGGATTTGTGTAGTACCTTTACTCACACTCTTCCTAAGGACTTTTGCTAAGCATTCTGGGGCACAGTGATTTCTGTTTTCTTTAGAGATCTTATAATCTTCACTACTTGTTTTAGTCCTTGATTATATTTTATCTTAAAATATGTGGTATCTTAAGAAGTTTAATATGATGCAAGTTGAAACAGTTTTCAATGAGGATGTAATTGGAAGCAAAGAGACTATTTTAAAACATATAGTGCTAAGTGCCTGATGAAAAGAACTGGAAGAAGGAAAAAAATTTTTTTCTATGAATTCTTTCTTTTTCATTTCTATGAATTCTTGATACTCATAAAATATAGAATTTAAAATATGCCAGCCAATTCTTTCAGCAGTAACTTCTAGAATGGTTTCCATAACAAAGTCAAGACTTTGGAAAACTCTTTTAGTTTGCACAGTCTCTGAAGTTTAGAACTATCTGCACTGTGATCAAATGCTTTGTCCCCCCTCCCAAGCTGCCTTATGTGTGTATAATGTGTATCTTGCAAGGTATAGACCTTGTCATCTACTGCTGTAATGGAATAGCATTTTCCAACATGTATTTCTCTGAAATATTGTCCATCTAGATAGACATTTTTTGAATAAAGGCTCTAAGTCAAATGACTTTGGAAATGCTACATAAGCTAAGGTCTTGTTGATCAGCAGTTAAAAATATTTGACATACTTCAATATGATAGCACACATAATTTAAAACTATACCAAATTCTTTTTAATTAGAGAATAATTTTCAATGAATAAAGTGATTCACAATTATATAAGGAATTCCTGATATGACACACAATTTGTCATTCTTCATGTCTGTAAGACACATCACAAAGAACAATGTGTTTTTAAGAGAAGAATTTAGTGTCTTCACAGCTTTAAATATAACCCACAGAGATAGCCTGTTATCACCACTGTAACCAGTTCCCTCTTTCTATCTCTCTATTTCTTTAATCACTTTGGGAAAGCAAATCCCAATGGTAGCATGCCATTACAACAGAAGATGATAACAAAAAGGCTCCAGTAGAGAACGCTCAATATTTAAGCAGCTTTTGCTCTCATCATTTCCCACTCTACTGCCCAATGTTGTAAAATAACTGGTTCAAAAGAAAAGAATCCATCTTGTTAGTTAAAATTTAAAAAACAAAAACAAAAACAAAAACAAAATGTGAGTGAGTGAACTCAATGTAAGGAGCTTGAAAGAGACATTTACTTGGTCTTGGAATATATTACGCCCTCCTCTGTCCTCTCTTACATAAAATATATTTCAATGAAAAGACATTGCAATTTCTATAATATATTAAACACAAATTGACAGTCTGGGCATGTTTTGCCTTTTGTCTTTGCTTTCAACTGATTTATATGAATGCTGTTCTGTCAGGCGATGTGGACACGTGTATCACATCCTATGAGACTATGTGGCTTTGTAAGTGCTTTGTAAAAGTTTTATTTAATTGATTAATTCCAATTTGTTCAAACTTTTATGACACTTCATAAAAGTTCAAACTTTTATGACGACAATTTTTGGTCTGACATACTTTTACTTCTTACATCATCTGATTTTACTGTATTTTAGAATATTATTATAAAGCTATCCAGTGGTTAATATTTTTTTTAACTTCATGTACAGGGTAACGTGACCAGGGGCAATGTGTTTTTATGAATTTAGGGAAGAACTTTCAAAATTTTAGGAAAGACTTAAATGATGGCATGAGGATAAATGGAAAAAAAACTTTTTGGGTCTTTATTATCTTAAATATGTTTAAGATATAAGATATAAGATAAGGTATTAGACAGCCTCTATAGGAATATAAAATAATATCTTAAGTTTATCTTTAATTTTCTAAGTTTAAGAATAAAAATTTTCTAACTCTTAAAAACATTTTATTTAGTTTCATCCTGCCTCTTCAAACTGAGGTCACAACTGTGCTGGCTAACTCCACAGTATAGCTACCCTTAGAGTGAAGGGTGCATTGTTAACAAATGCTGCCTGTTCTAAGTTCCTGCTCATCAGAACCACTGGCAGGAGGGACGCTCTGAAGGGGTCCATGTGGCTTCCATTCTTAACACTTTCTTCCCAGATGAATAAATAGTGTTGACTACATCTTTTGCTCATATCTACATCAACTCTGCCCAGAGAAATATTTTATGTTACACATTTTAGAAAAATAGATAAACATATAAAATAAGAATAAATCACTAGTATAGTTAACTTCAGTGTAGTTCATTTTTTTAAATTATCAACTATGATGGAATATATATTCATTCAATAAGATAGACAGAAGTTCCAAATTTGAAGTCCTGATTAAGAAAAACAACCAATTTGCCACAGTTTTATATTGCTGGTATTTTAAAAGCCAGATGATCTAAGAATACACACATTTTCTTATCTCACAAAGACATAATCATACTGTCATCCATTTTTGAACCACAAAAGATGGATAGTATAACATGTGCTTAAAATGGATTCATTAATTATCAAAATAGATAAGTGTTTCATCAGGTATATACAGCAGATAACATTTATCTTTTCTCATAGAAGAAAAAAGATAAAAGTAATCTTGTACTCATATTGGGGAAGAAAAAAGTCTACTCTACTGAGACTTTCATGATGTGACACTAGAACTTTGCCACAGATGGAAAGTTACACAAACAGATACAGACAAGTTATTTTATATTCAACTGGGGCAGCTGTTTGCTGAGTAAAGCCATTCATTCCCCCATAAATATTACACAGCATTTATTTTGTGTGTGTGTGTGTGTGTGTGTGTGTGTGTGTGTGTGTGTTTTAATAAACATGGAGTAATCATAAAAATCTCACAATAAACATTAGGAATTTTTTTTTTCTGACCTTCCTCTCAGAAATTGCAGAGGATATGCCCCAATATAGTACAACAGCTTGTTAATAACAACGGCAAAGTGAAATACATCTAGTCTCAATGGTGGCTATTGTAATAAAGGACCCTGGACCTACAAGGGAGTGACTCATCAATGGATACTTACTGATTCTTTCTATACATCTTTTTTCTTTTAAGATTTCATTTCTTTATTTACTTTCTTAGAGAGAGTGTGAGGGGGGAGAGGAGCAGAGGGAGAGAGAGAATCCTCAAGCAGACTTCCTGCTGAGGGCAAAACCTGTCATGGCACTCCAGTCCATGACCCTGAGGTGGAAATCGAGAGTTGGATACTTCACCAAGTGAGCCACCCAGGTGCCCTGGTTCTTTCTATATTTTAAGGGTGACAGATTAACATAAGCAATTTTTACAATTCTTTGAAAATTTGAAGGTGACTATTAAAATAATTATCTTCTGTTACATTTCTCCTCATAAAGTGTTTAAAACTCAAGACTTCTATCCACTTAAGTATACTGAAATGCATCTGAAAGGAGAGAGATAGTATTCTTTAAATGCTGTCAATTTTAGTCAGAAATAATTTTGGGTAAAATGAACCAATAGGGAAAATGGAAGTGAAATATATTTTCCACTGGGAAAAAAACATTTAACAGAATGTATGATCATAGCGTATTTTATATGGATTATGAAGATCACTGATAAAAATAGATTTCAAAAGTTTATTCATCTGTCTTCTCATGAGTGGCCTTAGGTTGCTCAATTGCTGATAGATAAATGCCTCTTGATTGTGTTTGTTCCATATTTTACATTGTTGAGTTAAGGAGCACTTAGATCCTATGACCTAATATAGCTCTACCCCTTTACAAGTGCCTTTACTTTGGGGTTGAGAATATCTTGTAATGTTTTCCAACAAGTTAAAAACAAATTTTGTGTAAAAGTATTTCATGTTTCTATTTATACACTTTTGAATTGGCGTATCTTTTGTAATGTATTGTAAAATATTCTATTCAGTTTCTTTCTGCCATTTGCTAACTGTAAATGATCTCATTACAAAAGCATCCTATAGGAATGTGCTCTATGAAATCGGGAAAAACATAATTTCTGTTGCCTATTCGTTTTTAAATATCTGATAGATGCAACATTTCTGTGTTTGTGGCATTTAGTTTAACCACATTATTTCACTGTCAGATTTATACTTATAAAATTCTGTGCAATCAAGTAAGTAAACCTAGTATATATTGTGATATTGATCATGCCAAACACTTTGAATTGTAACACCATTGACTGGATAACATACTCCTCTCCATGTATGCAATTCACTGAATAATGTATTACTGCTTAGGGTGGAGACACATGAAATAATTCAGTTGTTAGTAAACTACTTAAATGCGCTTTGCCAACCTGAGTAAAACAAATGTGTGGGGATATTAAAAAGAAAACACCAGAAATGAACGCCGTCAGATTTGTGTGTTAATTTTAACTGCACTCTACTGGCGGAATTCAAGTGTGCCCTTTTGAATCATTATCAATTCATTTGAGGACTCAAATAAACATTGATAAAGGGCTCCCGGGAAACATAAATGGTAAGAATGCTCGGAACAGGAATACAGACACAGGCCACTGTTTTGGGAAGACAAAAGCTTTTCTTGCAAAGGGTGTGCTGGCACTTTTATGTTTCTACAGATTCTTATGAATGTTTTAATCCATAAAAAAACTTAAGATAAATGAAATAAGTCAAAGAAAGGAGAAAGTTAAATAGTTAATCTCTGGCAATTTTGCTTCAAGTTGAGACAAATTTCTAAAAATACTATCATAAAGCTGTTGGACTTAAAGTGCACAAGTTACTAGGAAAGAGAGACACAATTATACAAAAATTGATTTCCAGACCATTCTCTGAATAGAAAGATATATTTTGGCCAGTGCCAGCCATGTCCTCCAAATGGAAATGACCCATGGTTTACCTACCCGATAGTATTATGTTCAACTGAGTTTAATTGAAAATACCCAAAAAATAATTTTGTGAACAATGTTTGTTAACAATAAACTTGTTTAAATATAAATGTTATAATAAAACATACATCAGCAATAATAAAATACCCAATAAAAAAAATTCACTGTGGAAATAATCTTTTTACAAACACCGAAACCTTTTTCTCCTTTTCTTTTTAAACCATCAAGTTGTACTAAATATTTTCATCCATGTGTACATAGCCAAATATTTCGCTCTGAATTCAAGGGTTAACGTGCATGAGGTTGTAAACATTTATGACATGTGGAGAGTTATTTTATTCATTAAAATGCATATTTTTCCACAGCAAGTATATTCCCTGACTCCAAAAGTCAGGGTAAATAACAAAATTCACGAATTATGTTCAACTTAGCTTGCAGCAGATTGAGTGACAGCCATTTTACTGCACATCTCCTCCAGCCTTACTCCAGATTAGAACTGGCACCTTCCCCTATGCAAATGAACATCTAATTAGAGACACCTCCCAGTCAATAAGCCGCTTTCTTAGCACCAGTTATATTACCTGTCAAGCCCTTTCTTTCCAGTCCTGGCCCACCAAGAATCTTCATTCATTTTCTCTTCTTCTTCTCTGCAAAGTGAACTGATCCCGCATAATCCCTGGAATAATGTAGTTTCTCTTGTGGAAGAGCAGCTTCCCTCTCCCCCTTTTACATCAAGCTAATGGAGCCAGTAGGTATCCTATTGATCTTTTCTCTATATGGTTTCCACAAGGATTTGACAGACTTCCTTACAGGTTAAACATCCAGGCTTTCTGAAGTGGCTATAAAGCTTTGTTTTTGATTTTTCTAACTTTCTTTTTTTTTTTTTTTTTGAAACCCTTGCTCATCTGTAATCTTTAAAAGCTCAGTGGATGCCATGCAGAGCAAAGCCTTATTTCTTTGCAGAACTAATCTAGACACTGTCTAGTGTTGAGTACAGTTGTCTGATTCAAATCTTCTGTTACAAAGCAGATGACATCTAGCTAGATGTCATGAGAAGAGGCTAACAATGACAATTCACTTATCCCTTAGAAAGAATCAATTCTCCCACAATGCATCTGTCAGAGAACTCTCACTCAGTAAAAGCAATTTTTCTAGCTGTCTGACACTGTAATTGCTCTTAAATTTTCAATGAACGTTTTACAAGGACTCCCCTGAACCATGATGAAAAACTTAACTTTTTTCTAAAAATGAGAGGCTGACAGGATGAAAGAGGTCTTTCTCTTTAAAGCCTTGCTTGCTTGAGTAGGAATTCTTTCATATCATCAACAAGCTGTTGAATAGAGGATAGATTACTTTCCATTTATTTCATCAATCAGATTAAAGGCTCTCCTTCACAATGTCCTTTAAACAAGAGCTGTTTATGATGTCCTCCCCGGTTTGACTTTAATGTAGTATTAAATCACTATGGACAGTGGAGTCCGTAAAGAATATAAATATGACGAATTTCTGACAACATTTAAGCATGGCATATATTTTGGTCATTATCTTCATTCTTGTCATAAAAGAGAGGTAAACAGAAGAAGGAACACAGCTATAGGTTTGCTACTTTTTAGTCTGGAAAAAAAAAATTCAACACAACTTCCGTTTATGGATCAGTAAGCAGAAATGCCAAGCACAGAAGTGATTTTTTCCCCCCTCTCAGACCAGTAATTTAAAAGAAAAAATATTTTTAAAAAAGCAGTAGAAATTTCCTCACTTCTATTCTTTTCTAAATACATATTTACAAGCTTTAAAAAATAGAACTCTGAGTCTATTGTGAATTCAGGCTTAAAGAATATAGGTGGTATGGATTATCTTTTATTTTAAGATTTTCCAAAAGTAAAATAAGCCCAAAGAACTGTTTATGATTTTACAATAGTCTTTGCAGAGAGATGGATGTATCAAATAGGTTAAAGTCATTGCTTTTACTATGTGTGTGTGTGTGTGTGTGTGTGTGTGAATGTGAATGTGTGTATCTAGTGAGTAGATGATAAAAAAATTAAATGCATCAAAATTCCTTAATTCAAATATAAGATATACCTGTGAGCAAACCTTCTGTTTTAGGTACATAGTGATATCGCAGCTGTTTTAAGATAAAGATTAATTTTATAGTCCAATCTCTGTTATGCATTACTGCAAATGAGAAGAAAGTTAGACTGTTATTGTAGAATTTTTTAAAAATGTCAAATTGTGGAAAGGAAATTTATAGCCATCTTATCTTGTCTTCTAGCCTACACATGCAGTTCCTGAATGACTGCTTTGGTATTTTCTTTCCATCCTTTGCTACAATATCTTCAATAACTGGAATTTCATTACATGCTCTGGCAGCTTATATATTTTCTCACAATTCTATGTGTCAGAAAATATTCTTCTAATACCGAGTCCAAATCTTTATTCTATGATATATTACCCATTGTTCTGTAGGCCATTGTTTTTATATAAACCAAATTTTAAAATATATGATACTTGAAACAGAAAGTATTCAGGTATTAAGACAATTACTTTTTTGAAGACAATTCTCTTGTCCTCTCCACCTTCTCTTTTGAAGCTAATCACTGTCAGTTCCTACAACAGTTTTTTATGTATTCATTGCAACAACTTAATAGGAACAAATCACCCAGGCATTTTATCTACATAATCTCATTGAATCCTCAATCAGTATATCTATGATAGACATGTCTTTTATTCAGAGAAAGAAAATGAGGCACGAAAAGATTAAATAAATTGACCGAGTCACGTAGTTAGTAACTAGAGAGTCAAAATTCAAGCCCGCATTTGTCAGGTTTCAAAGGCCACCATCTTTACATATTTTCACGCTGTCACTAATCGTTCTTATGCCAAAATCATTTTTTTATTTGCCTTCTGATTATACATCTCTATAAATTTGGCAACCATAAAAGTGGGTAGCAAGAAAATAGGTTGGTAGTGTTGTGCTTCAGATAAGAATTTTGATAATTATGACAACTATGATCAGAATGGTGGCGGTGGGTATGAAAGTGAGAGGCTAGTTGTCCTTTTCTCTGGGTCTTCTTCCTCTTTTTCCCTACTTCCTTCCTTCTTTCTTTTCTATTACATACACTCACATACATTTTTGTTAGCTTTCTCTTACTATCATAAGCTTGCCATGTGTTATAGCATCCAAGTCTTTGATAAAATGTTTGCAATAGGTAAGGTTGAAAATTGCACTCTTCCAAGTTCCACTTCGAGATCTTCCTACTGGTCAGTATCAATCCATTAATTGGCAGTCTTTCTGCCAGTTACCAATTCCCCTGGATAAATCTAGTCATCAAGTTCTCTATTAGTGTATCAAGAATCTCACTGAAGTCTCTATAAAATGCCTATATTTCATATACTTTGTGTATTGCATTAATCTATTACAACAATACCAGAAACTGGGTGTGATTTGTTTTAGTGATCAGAAAAAGGAAAAAGGCCCTTTGTTTGTCATTTTTACAACCTTATTCAAGTCATAACTCATAGAGACATGAGCCATTGGTTTTTGCCTGCCCTTAGTCAGTCATGTGACTTGTATGGCTTGCATTTGCTTTTTTTAAAAAAAACAAATCTGAGTTCATCTCAGAGATTTTTAGGCATTAATCTCTTCATGGAGGACTAGAGTTGGGAAAGTAATTTTCAGCTATGGAGTAAGAATTGTCTTCTTGGAAATCTTAATTTCTGTAGGTATCTTTCTGTTTAGTATCTCATTCCATAAATTTGTAGGTTCATTTCTTTGTTCAGCTTACTCTAGGTTTTGGCCAGGTTGAGTAGGCCTTTTAGGAAACAGAATCTCATTTGATTTTATTTTCCTTTCTTTAATCTGTTCTATTTTCACTTGGTTCCAATTTTACCAAGAAAACTGAGAATTTCAAGCAAGAGATCACTGTTTCCTCTACCAATACATACCAAGTCATATACATTTACTTGTCTGAGATTCATTCTGCCACCTGTTATGGCCACCATTCCTCTTCATCCTGAAGGTACTTGTTTTATTGATTATTCTTTCTTATGTTTGTAATCCTGTTTGCTACTTTTCATTGCTCTTATAGAATAAAATGGATTAGGTCTCTACTAAAAATATATGAAACCTACACAACAAAAAGTCCACTCCATCTAATTATTCTCATCTCCCTCCTTTCCCTGTTACAGTCAAGACTCTTGAAATAGTAGACCAACCTCAGCATCATCACTTTCTCTCCCTCCCTTTTAGTGCTCAGTCTATTGGAGTCCAGCTTTAAATCAGTTAACTAAAATTCCTATTTCCATATCCTTACCTTATCTCAGTTACTTTTCCTTGGTATTTGATACTATAACTAAATATGTTGAATTCTCAGTTGCTAAATGTTATGATTACTTTTTAGAAAGTTCATCTTTTTCTTTTTCATTTGAAATATGAATTTTCCTTAGGGTTCAGTTTTTTCAGTTCTCTTCTTTTTTCTCACTATGTCTTCTTCCTGGATGATCTCATTCAAATCCAAACCTGTAACTATTGACTATGAAGACTTGGTCTTCATCTCAGGATTCTCTTTGAATTCTGGGTCCAAATATCTAACTATACCTACTGTACAATTTCACTGGTTTTCTACTGCTTGAATGAACAAACCTGATGCTTCTTTTTCTATCTGGCTTCTTATTTTTATCTTTTCTGGGTTTGAACCCAGAAGAAAAGACATATGACTGATACCTAATGAGCATACGATGAAATTCTCTTGAAATTAAACCACAGGCTTATTTATATTCATGGTCCATAGGATTAGCAAAAATAATCAAATGGAACTCATTGGATTTCTCCAACCATGCTATATCTACCATACTAACCTCAAATTTGCCACATTCTCCTTTTACCCTGTTACAATAATTGAGCAAATGACTTGTGTCAACTCATATCAAAAGCAATCACCTTCATCATATTTTGAGATACCATCTGCTGTCAGCATCCTAACTCCTTAAACTTCTGCTTCCCCTCACCCCTGTTGCTTTGCATCATCAATTTCTTTCTATCTACCCTGGATCATTTCCATCAGGACACCCCACTTCTTCAATAGGTCCAACTTTAGAGAGTGTTCTCTTGGCTTTGCATCCTTTTTTCAATAATTTCTTCCATTTTTTGTTCTTTTTGAAAGCTAATCTTGAGAAGATTATTCTACAGTAGATATCTCTATCTTTTCATTTTGAAATTTCTTCTCAACTCACTCCATCAACACCATAATTTGAAGCCACTCTTGTCAAAAGTTATCAATTACCTCAGATCTAGAAGTCATTGCTCTGTCTTCAGTTTTTCTTTTAATCTTCCAATAGTTTTTGACAAAGTCACTAATTTCCTATTCTGACTATAGTATTTTAATTTACAAGCCACTTCTTCCACTACCCCTAGTGCTCTATACCCTTTTTAACATGCTCTACTTTAAAAAAATCTCTTGGGGGTGAAGTGGGTGTTTGGCTCAGGTGGTTCAGTTGTTTAAGCATCTGCCTCTGGCTCAGATCATGACCCTGGGGGTCCTGGAATCAAGCCCTGCATCTGGCCCCATGCTCTGTGGGAAGTCTACATCTCCCTCGTTGCTCCCCTCCTCATGTCTCTGTTTCTCAAATAAATAAATAGAATCTTTTAAACAAATAAATTAAAAATCTTTTTTATAAAAATCATCTTCTATGATTTTTAAATTTATTATACTTATTGATTTATTGTCTGTTTTCCCAGTAGCAAATAATCTTCATAATAATAGAAATTTTTATCCATTTTAATATCCACTGATGTATCCCAACTGCCTAAAACACTGACTGTTATACTGTAAATACTTGATAAATAATTGAATGAATGAAAGAACTCCTTTGTGAACTCCTGCTTCTCTTGGCTTTTAGTATATTCTGTTGTTTTTTTTCTACCTTACTGTCCATGAATTCTTAGTCACATTTAAATTTTACAGTGCCCAAGGACTGAATTCTTAGCTATTTCTCTTCCTTAATCATAGTTTCTTTTTAAATGATCTTATCTAGATTCATGGATTTGAGCATATTTATTTTATGGACCCCCTGATTTACAGATAAAGTCCTAAACATTTTCCTGAACTTTACTCTCAGGTACCTGACTACCTTCTTGATATCTCTACTTGGATACCTAGACGGGGCCTCAATCTTAATATGTCCAAAATAGAACTCTTAATTTCTATCTCAAACCTACACTCCTTCCATGGTTTTCTTTATCTCGTGTTTACCATCTGCCAATTGCCCAATCTCCAAACTTAAACTCATTCTTGAGTCCTCTTTTTCCTTATTCCCTATTAGAAATTTGTGCCTATTTATCTTGTGTAATTAACATCAAATTTCCTGTTTTTACTCCCCCTGTCCAACATTCTGCTTTAAAAGCAGAAATGATGGCATAGCATGACTTATGCCCACCCCTGCTATTTAAAACACACTTCAATGTCTTCACATTGCATAAAGAAAACAATTGCCAAGTTCCTTTCCCTGGCCTGACCTGATTGGCCTTTGCATCCTCACTTCATATGTCAGTCCCTTTAACTTGCTGCTCTCCAGCTACACTTTTTCTCTTTCTGTTCCTCAAACATGTGAAACTTCTTTCTACTTTAAGACCTTTTACGTTAGTTATTTTCTCTTTCTAAATTATCCCCATCATCACAGGGCTTGCTCTGTACTGTCAGATCTGAAGTGTCATCCCCTTAGAGAGAACTTTCAGAATGCTATTTAGAGTAGTAACTGGTTATTCTCCATGATATCAACTTATTTTATTTTCATTAGAGAAATTATTACTCTAAGACATGCGTTTATTTATTTTTATTTTTTATTATGTTATGTTAGTCACCATGCAGTACACCATTAGTTTTTGATGTAGTGTTCTGTGATTCATTGTTTGCCTATGACACCCAGTGTTCCATGTAATATATGCCTTACTTAATAATACCCATTACCAGGCTGACCCAACATGTGCTTTAAATTTGTAGTTCAAAAAAAATATTTTAGTTCAGTGTTTGTTTTCTGTAACTAGAATGTAAGTTTTATGAAATCAGAAATCTTATCATTCTTATTCACTGCTATACCTCCAAAGTCAAAATTAGTGATACACAGTAAGTACTTAATAAACAGAAGACTTTTGTTGACAAATCTGGTATGTTAAGAGCACTTTTGTTTTTCCCTTATGGTGTATTCCAAGTGACATTGCCTTAATTTGGACTCCATTTCCACAAGTGTTAAATCTCCTGATAAAATCTCATAGATCATTAAGTCTCTATTTTTTCTTTTTAGTCTTGTATTCTCTTTTTGCTTTCATTTGCATAGTCTATAGATTGGTAAAAATAGGTTATTGATTCTTTGTGTGTGTGTATTTAATCTGCTATAAAGCCTATAGAATAATTTTATTAGTTGAGATATATTTTCCTTGCCCTAGGATTTCCATTTGGTTCTTTCTTATACCTTCCATATTTGTCCTGAAATTAACCATTATATTCATCTTCTCCTGTAAATTCTTTAATATTTTCATCTAAATAATTATGAAACCTTGTCTTCTAACTTTAACATACTGGTTATGTTGTCTTATAATTTCAACATCTTTAAAATCTCTGCCTCTGTTTCCGTCTCCAACCCTCAGCTCATTCCACCCTGGTTTATGGGTTGGCTTTTTGTGGTTTCTCCCTATGTTTGGTAGTTTTGTTGTTGTTGTTGTTGTTGTGTATTAAACATTGTGGAAGACATGTTGCAGAAACTGAGAATTATCTTCCTGTGAAAAATGGCCAAATAAATCCATGTTTATATGGTCAAATAATCTATGATAAAAGAGACAAGAACATACAATGAGGAAAAGACAGTCTCTTCAACAAATGATGTTGGGAAAAATGGACAGTCACATGCAGAAGAATGAAACTGGACTACTTTCTTATACCATACACAAAAATAAATTAAAAATGGATTGAATACCTAAAGATGAGGACTAATACTATAAAACTCCTGGAAGAAAACATGTGCATTAATCTTTTGGACATTGGCTTTAGCAACATTTTTCTAGATATATCTCCTAAGGCAAGGGAAACCAAAGCAGAAGTAAATTATTGGGACTCTACCGAAATAAAAAGCTTTTGCATAGTGAAGGAAACCATCAACAAAATGAAGAAGCAACCTACTGAAGGGAAGATATTTGCAAATTATATATCCAATAAGGGGATAATGTATTTTATTAAAAATAAAATATTAAAACTACTAAAAATAAAACATATCTTAGTTTTAGACCATTATTTTCTGGTCTCTTTCATTTAGTTCTGTTATAGTTGTTTTTCCTTTTGTTCCTTGTCCAAATTTGGGCTTATTTTGTTCTATCTTTTTCTTGTTCCTTGAAGTATATAAAGAACTTATACAACTCAACACCAGATAAACACAAATAATACAATTTAAAAAATGATCAGAGGACCTGAATATCATTTTTTCCCCAAAAGAGACATACAAATGGCCAACAGACACATTAACATGCCCAACATCACTCATCATCAGGGAAATGTGAATCAAAACTACAATGAGATATCACTTTCACCTGTCAGGATCACTAGAATCAAGAAGACAAGAAGAAATAAGTGTTGGAAAGAATGTGGGGAAAAAATAATTCTTGTACACTGTTGGTAGGAATGTAAATTGGTACAGTCAACGTGGGAAACAGTATGGAGATTTCTCAAAAGATTAAAAATAGAAATACCATATGATCCAGTAATTCTACTACTGAGCATATACCCCCCAAAATGAAAACATTAATTTGAAAAGATATAAGTATCTCTATGTTGATTACATCATTTCTTACAATAGTAAATATATGCAAGCAACCCAAATGTCCATTGTTAGTTGAATGGATAAAGAAGATGAGGAATGATACACAATAGAATATTAATCAGCCCTAAAAAAGAATGAGATTCTTGTCATTTGCAGCAACATGGATGAACCTAGAGGGTATTACACTAACTGGAATAAATCAGACAAAGAAAGACAAATACCATATGATTTCACTCATAC
Organism: Mustela lutreola; assembly: GCF_030435805.1. NCBI lineage: Eukaryota > Metazoa > Chordata > Mammalia > Carnivora > Mustelidae > Mustela > Mustela lutreola. The sequence goes on from NC_081294.1 coordinate 37,576,655, forward strand.
CTAGAATCTAATACAAAACAAAACATAAGATAAAGCAAGTGAAAAAGCAGAAACAGACCCATAAATATGGAGAACAAACTGGTGGTTGTGGTGGTTGCCAGGGAGAAGTGTGTGTGTTTGTGGGGGGTTGGCAAAATGGTCAGGGGGAGTGGGAGGTATGGGCTTCTAGTTATGGAATAAATAAGTTATGGGGATAGAAGGTTCAGTGTAGGGGATAAAAAAAACAGCAAATTTTGTTCTGTTATGCCATTAATATTGTGAAGGCTTGCTTTAGGCTTTATTAGAGACAGTCTGTTTCAATTGTGCCCTTATTCTTAGGCCAAAGTCCTCAATTTGGGGATTTGGCCTTTATTTCTTATTCATGTTCCTTCTAGAGTTTAATGTAAAGCCAAGCTGATTCTGGTCCTCTAGTTAGTGAAACTTTAAATCCAAACTCTTAGCCAAAGACAATTCTTGAAGTCTCTTTTCAGCTCTCAAGCTTCTAACTGTTGTGTTTGGAGTCTCACTCCATTCATATACCATTCGGGTATCAGGTTTGGATTTGAAGAGAGATTTTTTTTTTTTTTTCCCAAATCCTTTCCTCTTTTTGTCTGTCTATTTTCTGACATTATACAACCATTTTCCAGTCAGTCTAGATAGCCCAAATTCTACCTCTGATTCCTTGGGCTCTTTCTGCATACAAATAGGAACTAGCCAGAATCCCTATGGGAGCAAAAAATGTATAATTGTGGATCTCACCTAATTGGTTCCCTCACTTCAAGGATGATATTACCTCCAGTTTCTGTTTACTGCTAGTTAATTTCCAGTTCATTTGTAAAGTTTCTTTTAAAAAACATTTTGTCCAGAGTTTAGAACTATTACCAGTGAGATGGCCACTAAAATAAAAACTTTACTTGCATTATTCTTTTATTGATTTATTAAATGTGTGATTTCAGCAACCATAATTTATTATCAGGAATCAATTTTAGTTCTTATTTTTGTACTATTAATCCACAATCCCTCATTTACAATTTGAAAATCTCTAATTTTCTATAAAACTAACATTTTTAGTTAACTTACTTTGTGACTTAGCTATTTTATGTCATTTATTTATTCTAGTTACTGTGAATTTATATTTATGCTGAATATATATTAATGCTTTTAATTATGATATCACACTCTACTGTGGATATTTTGAAGTAAACCATATATAGGTTACATTTTATGTCTAAAATATAGAAAACACAAAATTTACCATCATAACTTGGTTCAAATATTTCAGATAAGTGATTGCCAAACCATATCACATTTAAGTAAGAAAAATAAATGTCCTGGTTTTGATCTAGATTAGAGACATGGTTAAGTGTCTTTGGTAAGAAGTACTTTGAATTTTCTCTAAAAATCAGCAAGTAATTGATCTGGAAAGTGGCGGGGGGAGCTGATAAAAAGCTAATGTAAACATACCTGTCCATTAGAACAGGCTTTGTTAATAGATGTTAGTTGTAAGCTACCCATTTAAGTCAAGCAATTTGTCGATGCTTTATTTTTCTGATAATGTGACTGAGGTTTAAATAGACAAGGTATGTAGAACTAAGTCTAGTCAAAGTAGCTGACCTCTCCAGTCTAAAGTCATTAGTTGGCCACTCCAGTAAGCTACTGTCTAATCACTACTGCCTGTGATTACATTTTTAAGAGTATTATTCTCTTTTCTTAAGCAAGGTCTAATCTACTTGAACAATCTCAGTCTGTTGAAATCTTTTTAAATCATAAATTTTAGAGTGTCTCCAGAATAGACATTTACAATTTTGGACACATAACAAATATTTAAGGATCATAGATGAATCCTGTTGATGGTTCTTTATTTATTGTGGGGTAAGGGCCTTCCTGAGATGTTCCTTTGGAATTATAGATGTGTTTTTCTGTTTTTAAATTTCCAAAGAAGATTCTCAGTTCATTTATGTTAGGGTACTTTTAAAAGTCAACCAGGAACATTCTAAAAATGAAAAATGTTTAAGTCCAAATCCCCCTATATTACTGTTAAAAAAAAAAAAAAACCAAACTGCAGACCAAGCAATTAGAATGTTGCAGTCCTTAAAATATGAGGCCATATTTCTACTACAGCTAATTGATTTTACATCTGGCATGTTAAAAGAATTTATGAAACTTGAATAGTGTCTTTGTTTATACCCTGAAGGCTCAAAATGAATTCTCTATATCATCACCCTTAAGGAGAAATAATCTGCTTTAAAAATATAGTCTGATTTCAAATGTAAGTCTAATTAATTTTTTAAGATTCTGATAGGAATATTTTTTTGAATGTATATAATTATTTCCTTTAGAAATATATAAGGTTTTATATAAACCTTATATAAGGTTATAAAACCTTATAAAAACCCTTGCTTGTTTAGGACATCTTTCATGTATAGAAAAATAACAATAATTTAAGTTGCGATAAGAAACAAGACCACTGGGAAGTATCCAAGGGAAAATGACATTACATCAAAAAAAAGTATAAAAGAATGTTTAAAAAAGTATAAAATAAAACAAGGATTCACGTTTACAATTAATAAAATGACTTTCCCTTGTAATGGAAGAGACTAACATTTATTAACCATTATGTACATACCAAGTAATAATAGCTAATTTATTGACCCCTTATGGGACAGGTACTGTTCTAAACACTTAACATGCATTTACTATTTTAATCCTCCCAACCAGCCTATGAAGTAGTCTGATTATTATTCTGACTTCACAGATGAAAAAGAAAAGAAACCTCAAGCACAAAAAGGTTAAATACTTGCTCAGAGTCACATGGGGAGATGTGGTAGGACTGGGACTCACACCCAGGCAGTCTGGCTCCAGAACATGGGCACTTAAACTTTATGATATATGGTCCCTTCCAGTATCGAATGCTTACTTTGCCAGAACAGTTTTAAGGGATTTACATGCATTATATCTTCTAAATTCAATAGAAAAGAGGTAAAGCACAGGATGACTGGTCTATCCTACATCAATACATTAGTTAGCTGCCTATGTCCGTCAAGATTGCCATTCTGGCTTCTACCACAAAGTTATTAAGAGAAAAGTAAGATTATTTATAGAAGTTTCTGGCAATCTATTCTCAGGACCTTTTCCTGAACGTGTATCATGGGTAGTTTTAGCCAAAACATATATAATATTTCCAGGTGCCTCTCCAGTAAAAATTACCTTGAGCTTTGCCATAGAAATCATGCCATCCCCATTTGGAAAAATATGGTATTTGACTCAAAGAAACAGATGTACACAAGATTTCTTATTTTTCTTGACATTCTTTTAAAATTTGTTTAAAGATGAGATTGAATGATTCACCAGGTATTCATTGGATTATGGTGCAAATTCTTGCTACAAAAGGGAGAACATCCTTGGCCCACTAATATTTTTACCCAAATCTTTTTATTTGGTTTGAATGTTCACTGGAATCATATATTAAGATAATTTAGAGTTATTGAGTGATATGTGCTCAAGGGTTTTTATAAGGTTTTATACATATAAACTATATTGACAGCAGGTTTTTTTTTTTTTTGGTCTTCTGCATTTGATATTTCATAGATATAAGAAATATATGAAAGTTTAATGAAGTTCAATAATCTTGTCAATAAATTACTCACTCTGAATAGTTCATTATTTTTACTGCAATTTTATAAAATTTATTTTTAACCTTTGGTAACAATTCAACAAAAGACTATCCTTCAAACCAAAGAAAAGTTTTAAATGAAACCTCTCAAAATAAATTTTCAAATAGAGTTTTAAAAATGACATTTTAATCAGGATAATTATATCATTTTAGAAATAAGGTCACTTCTGATAATGACAAAATTTGAATTTTCCACTATGTTTTCTGAAAGTAACAAAATTCTGTACCAGCTCTCTAAAACTAATACAGCTGCATGGTATGGAGAAAGAATGGGAATATATCCAAATTCCATTACCAAAATCAGTGGCTTTTCCACCTTCTAAACTCAGTTTTGGTAAAGTTGACTGAGATGGTGGTATCAACATTATGAAGGCTGATTACTTGGGGATAATTTTATATCCTCAATGTCATTGAATCACAAATTATCAATGCATGACTTTTAAATTTTAGGTTGAATATTATATTAATTAGGAAAAATAATTGCTCTGACAAACAGTCCCTCAAAATTTCAGTGCTCTAACAGAAACCTTGTTTGATTTTTTGCTCACATAAACTTACAATGGGGTCAGGAGTTACTTTCCTCCATGTGGTGATTCAGAAATCTAAGATCTTCCAGTGTATAGTTTTGTCACAACTGGGGTCTGTATACAACAAGGAGAAAAGGAATATGGAGAAGTCTTACCTATATCTCAAAAACCACAGCACCTTGGAGAAAAGTCATTGTATTTCCACATCTATCTGCAAGGGAAACTGGGAAATATGGTGTCAGTCTGGCCAGCCCCTGCCTAGCAATTCTAAATAATAAAGGCAAACAAGTATTTTGAGGGCAGTTATTTGTGGTTATCACAGATAGTCACTGAAATGTATAATCTGTTCTTTACTTCTTACTTAAATAGTAGATAGTATGTTTTCATTTGTCATTTTTCTTTGGTGGTTCCTTTGATTGCCAAACACACTGCTAGGCACTAGGGATACAAAGATGAACAAAATATGAATTTACAGTATATTAGGGAAAAAAGAAACTCTTAATGGCGCAATTATAAGCCAGTGTGATAATTACTATAATAGATGTATACTGTGAGAGATATAAGCCAGAAGGGACAACTGTCTCAAATTGAGAATGGTTTGAAAAGTATATTAGATCAGATTCAATCAGGAAAACAGAAACCATTCTAAGAAAGAGGGTGTCATGGCAATAATGAAGACAAAAATGATGGTGGTCCAAGCAAAGTTATTGGCAAATTGACTGAAGGCTGGACAACAGATAAAAAAGAGACAAATGGGAAAAATTGGTTGGAACAACACATGAGTGATTCAGGGCTAGGCAGAAGGTCTGGTTTGGCCGTTGAATAGGTGTTGCCATTCACCAAGTTTGAGCCATGGGAGAACAAACATACTAGGAAAGGAGTAGAGAGAAGAACACAGTTTGGAAATGATCTTAATTTCCTTTGGTAACCTGTATGGAGAAGTACAATAGACAGTTAAATACCTAGATATGGAAGCAAGAAAAAATTAAAGACTGAAGCTACAGATAAAAGTAATTGCTATATGTATCAGTTAGTGTTCTCCAGAGAGAAACAGAACCATTAGTGAATGGTGTGTGTGTGTGTGTGTGTGTGCACGTGCGCACACACACACACATGTGTGTATGTGTATGTGTGATTTTAAAAAAATAATTGGCTCACATAATTATGGGGGCTGCAAGTCCAAAGTCTGTGGGGCAGTCTTACGAGCTGGCAACTCAGGCAAAAGGGGATGTGTAGTCTTGAAGACAAATACCTACTTCTTCAAGAAACCTCAATTTTTGCTCTTAAGGCCTTTCAAATGATTGGATGAGCACCACCCATGTTAGAGAGAGTAATCTGCTCTGCTTAAAGTTGACTATTCTAGCTGTTAACCACATCTAGAAAATACCTGTATGTCAACACCTAGATTACTATTGTTATTTAATTTAATAGTTGGGTGGTATAGCCTAGCCAAGTTGACATGTAAAACCAATCACCACCCTAATAGATGGAATCATCAAAGAGAGAAAATAATAAGTAAATACCAAAGTGGTTAAAAGCTTGGGCTTTGGAACAAAGGGCCTAGGCTCAAATTTCATTTTTATTATTTTGTGTAGACTTACTTCTGTAAGTCCAAGTTGCAGAATGTATAAAGTAATGATAATATTCTACATCTCTTGAGATATTATGAAGATGAAATAAAATATGTAGGGGTGCCTGGGTGGCTCAGTGGGTTAAGCCTCTGTCTTCAGCTCAGGTCATGTTCTCAGGGTCCTGGGGTCAAGCTCCGCATCAGGCTCTCTGCTCAGCAGGGAACTTGCTTTCCCCTTTTTCTCTCTGCCTCCTCTGCCTACTTGTGATCTCTGCCATATAAATAAATAAAATATTTTTTAAAAAAGAAAAGAAATAAATTATGTAAAGGACTTTTCACATGAGCCTGGCATTATAGTGTTCAATTAAGTAAGCTATAAAATGTACTCTTTTCAAAAATGTGATATTTATAAATATATTCTGATGAGGAAAGGGCAGTATTAAAAAAAATTGAAGATAGAGTGCTAAGAAATAACTGATCGAGTAAAGGTTGGTGGTAGAGGGTGGAGGGAGGTAACTGAGACTCATAACATAACAAAAAATGAACTTTGACCAAACAGAGGTTGTTTTTTTGTTGAAGTTGATTATGTTCATATATGCTGAACTTGATCTTCTCAGTAAAGGGTAAAAGGTTATTTTTTGAGAGATTTTGATGGTTTAAAGAAAAGTGATGTTTCTGTGAAGAATAGGAGAGGTTAATAAATGCAGATAGAGAAGCAGTGAAATAGAATGCTAATAGAATGCTATCTGTCTGGCTGGGTTATCATAAATTCCTTTAGAGCAGAGCACATTACTTTTTTCCTGATGACTATTTGGCACACCATAAGTAATTGGCTAGAATTTCCTCAGTTAGAATACTGTTTTCTCTACTTGCAGGTAGCTATGGTATGAAAATGGAATGGCAAATGGAGCAACTGATATAATGTTGAAGCTTTGTCTTATGTCTGCCTTTGGAAAATATAAAGGACATAATACTGACCATACTGGTGCTTATCTTTTAAGGACTGTAGTTTAGGAACAATAAGAAAAGAAAAAAAGACTATAGGGGTCAAGAAAAGGGCATTCTGGGAGTAAGAGTGTTACAGACCAGGAAAGATGGGAAGCAGTGGTTGGAGACTGGTGTTGGAACAGATTTCAGAAGGAAACAAAGTGAAGGAAATCAGCAAGTAATGCTGTCACAAAAGTAGGTTGGGAAGGAGGGAAGGAAACTGGTATCCAGAAAGTCACAGAACTTGAACTCAAGACCAGCCAGAATAAGGGGCAGTAGAGGACAAGACAGAATGCTCCCCAGTGCTGGTCAGGCAGGAAGAGCAGTGGAATCAGTAGTATGCAGGGTGATTCCAAACCCTTGGCACTGGGGTAAAGGGCACTTGCTCAATTTGTCTTACATTCATGTATACTGTAGTTTGTTTTCAAGTAGTAATACTAAAGGCAACATATTAAAACAATGGATAAATGCCATATAATTTATTTTCCAAAGATAATATTATTATCCAATAAAATAATCAGGGGAGAACTCACTGATGAGAATACTTGAAATTTCTTCCTCCTTCCATGAAGTCCAGTTGGCTGAATTTACTAAGTTAACTACTTCTATTTTATCAATCCAACCCCAAACTCATTTCCTCCTATACCTTGATTACCCTTCTTATCAATAGTTCTCACACAGGGTGCCTGGGTGGCTCATCTGGTTAAGCTTCTGCCTTCAGCGCAAGTCATAATGCCAGGGCCTTGGGATCTAGTCCCATATCGGGCTCTCTGCTCAGCGGGGAGCCTGTTTCTCCCTCTCCCCTGCCTCTGCTCATGCTCCCTTTCTCAAATAAATAAAGAAAGAAAATCTTCTTTAAAAAGTAGTCCTCACATAATGGTAGCCTCGCAATGAAAAAAAAAAAAAAAAAAAAAAAAAGACTGGTGAGCTTGCTTCCAGTGTGATATGATGAGGGTAAGTGTCTGGAAGTAACATAGAAGGGTACATAGGGAAACAGAAGAGGGGAGAGGAGTAAAAGTGGACCTGCCGTAGTAGAACTAAGGAGACCCTGACTCTGGGGTGGGGGAAAGCCCTAGGACAAACCAAGCTTTAGATAAGTGAGGAGATGGTGGAGATAGTCTGAGAAGAGGGCAGTCCTCAAGAAAATATTTTTTCAAAATGAAATTTGGACTCAGAGGGCAGGATGGAAAAAGAGGGAAGCAGTGGAAGAACCTAGAGAAGAGACTGAGGAGAATGGGAACGAGGGTAATGTTTATATTTACATCATCATTTCAGTAATATTATAAAGCTATGTAACTTTATACTAACTGCTATTTTTTTAAAAATTTTATTTATTTATTTGACAGAGAGAGATCACAAGTAGGCAGAGAGTTAGGCAGAGAGAGAAGGGGAAGCAGGCTCCCCGCTGAGCAGAGAGCCCAATGTGGGGCTCGATCCCAGGACCCTGAGATCATGACCTGAGCCAAAGGCAGCGGCTTAATCCACTGAGCCACCCAGGCGCCCCTATACTAACTGCTATTAACAAGATTATGTGTCAAGTTAGTGGGTTACACAGAAAATACAAAAAGTCTACCTGATATACTTCTAAGTGACATTTTCCTTTCATTCACAGATATACTTCTTACACGGATGAATGCTAAAGAAAAATGCTAAAGGACACACACACACACACACACACGATATCCTTTTCACACGTTTAAATCATCATCAAATGTATAATACTTAAATCCATTTAGAATAATATGGAATGAATTTCCATTTGTTAAATGGTACCCTGGTCACCTGAAAATCAATATAGCCTTTAAAAGTACTTAAATTACAATTAGGAAGTAGCTAGAAGAATATGCTAGCATCAAAAATCAACAAAATATTTTTGTTGATTTAAACAAAAATTAATATTGTTAAGAGAAATAAAAAAGAAATCTGCATAATTTTGAAAAACTTGAAAATTAATAAGAAGCAACATATATATCAATTTGCTATCTTAGAACAAAAATTTGTTGCTCATAGAAAAGGTAAATATTCCTTAACTGCTCATTTCTCCCATTTATAAATTATGTCATCTATCATCTATCTATCATCTATCTATGTATCTATCGATCATCTATCTGATCTATCCTTATCTTTTAATAATTTTGTCACATTTACATACTAGTAACTCACCTTATCAAAGCAGCTATAAGTTTGTGTAAATCTAAAAGTATTCCTGGGGTTCAGCTTGCAGAACTCTGGATGGAAATAAAATTGAAATAGCCATGAAGAATAGAGCATAGCTAATTTCATACTGAGTAAACAAGGTCCATCGAATCTGATAGTTTGTCTCTGCAAATAACCAGCTATTTTGTAGAGGGTCAGAGAGGATATTCATATTGATATTAGAAAGTTAAACATATTTCACTAAAGTCTCTCACCCTCTGTTAATAGTTAGCTTCCTATACATACATGTTTTCCTCATTATTTCATAGAATGAAGAGTTCTATCAATTTGCCTTTTAAATTTAAACCATTACTTTCTTTTCCAACTGAGTATTTTTTTTTTTAAAGATTTTATTTATTTGGCAGACAGAGATCACAAGTAGGCAGAGAGGCAGGCAGAGAGGGGGAAGCAGGGTCCCCGCTGAGCAGAGAGCCCGATGTGGGGCTCAATCCCAGGACTCTGGGATCATGACCCAAGCTGAAGGCAGAGGCTTTAACCCACTGAGCCACCCAGGCTTCCCTCAACTGAGTATTTTGAGCCTCTACAAATATCTCTATATTTTACCTTTTCCCCAGGAAAGGATATGTAAGTTGGTGCCTCCCCTTTCAAAATGTTATGGGTCCCTTTGATATACTGTCTCTATCTTTGCCTTCTCCATATGTTAGAGTCCTAATATGATAAGCCTATCTTTTTATCTCTATCCATTGGTCATATTTGCTTTTCTTTGAGATGTGTCCATTTATTCCAGTTGCAGAGGTTTTATGGGAGGCTAATGTTTATGCTTTTGTTTCTCTAGTCTCTCCTGATACTTTTTAGGAGCTAGAGTGCTAATTTTTCACCCAGACAGTCTGACATCGTTGGAAGCAGTCTATCTCCACTGTTTTCTGAGTAATAACTGATTATTTGATCTCTGTCAAGTTAGAATGCAGTTTGGATCCCAGTCCCCTAATATATACTCTGACTTTTGTCCACCTTGATCTTATTTTCTGTTATCTTGTTATTCACAGAGCTTTCTGAGGGATGAATATAGTAAGGAAAATTTCCATCAGCTTGTTCTAAAAGAGTGAATCATATTGAACAAAAGTTGGTGACAAAGACAATGTTATAGAATTAATTATCTCTGCTTTGCTGCCCCCTTTTACTGGGGCGAAGTGGCTCTGTAAGAATTTATCCACAAAGATTCTTTATTTCTATCATTTTATTTTTTATCAAACTCATTTTTCAGTAAAAAGAAAGATGTCAAAGAAGAATCTTTGACATTATTGTAAGACCTTTCTTTATTGTATTTAATTACAATATATTATAGGTATACAGGGCATTTTTAAGCATGGACTATAAAGCCAACTGCCCAACTTCAAATCGTAGCCAAACCACCGCGCATCTTTGTGGGAGAGCTTACTTACTTTCTCTATACCTCCATTTCCCCATTTGTAAGAGAGGAAACGGTAAATATGACTAATGGTATTGTGAGGCTAAAATAAATTGAAACACGGAAAATATATAAATCTTTGTCTGCAACATGGTTAGTATTCAATGTGTGGCTCTTATTAGTTCAACAGAATAATAAAACAATTCTATAAGATAAACACATTTATGAACACTATGTGTAAAATTTTAATGTCCTGTTATCTTTCTTATTTCCTTTTTATAGACAAAAGTGTTTGAATTCCAAGTGTATTCTAGGGTATTTTTATTGATAAAAGAGTACAGTAAGATAAAATGTATAACCCACTTTCAAATGGAATAAAAATTATATGCTGATGGTTTTGAACTATGGGTGCCCAGACTATATTTTTTACTCATTAACATAGTTTTCCTAAAATAATGCAATAAGAATATAGTAATTAAAATAATTCATTAGTAAATAAAGTAATTTTTGAGTTATGCTCCTTAAAATATGTAACAAATATGTGATTAAAATATTTATGATATAACTCCAAAATAATGACTTTATTTAATAACTGATGTTACAAAATGCATGGAAATACATTTACCAGAGGGACAACCTGAGATTTTAAGTAAATAGCATGGAATAGAGCCATTATTGAGGTAATACCAGTCTTAGAACAATTTTAGATAGGCTCTTTGTTAGGCATGAAATTGTACCAAGATTTAAAACATTTTATTAATGATCAGTTAGATATCAATTCTGTTCTATTATTTTATAGCAATTGATCAAAATATGATTCTTGCCTTAAGAAAATTAAGACATGTTTTTAGTGGGCTTTTTAGAGTTTACACATCTTCCTGAAAAAACTGAAAATATGTGGAATACATACACACACATATATTATATATATCATTCAAAATATTAGTCTCTTTTCCTAAGATATTGCAAGGACACCTACAGGTGACAGAGACAAGAACAATAAGTCATTTAATTTGAATTGATCCGTGACAACTTTCCAAAATCTAGTTATTTTTCTTAAGTCATGAAATAGTATTTGTTATGTCTAATAATACAAACATGAAGAAAATTTGTGGCTACAGAAACATGATGATAAAGCAACATCTGCATTAAAAAAATAAGCATCTGCCTTTGTCACTGCACAGTGGAAGAAGATACCTGGAAAAATGCTATTTAGAGCCTACACATTTTTCTCGACTATCCAAGAAGCAGCTTCTTCTCTAAGCATACCAGTTTTCTTCACCGAAAAAGAAAGCATTATTTGTGTGCTCCCATATACCGTCAGAATTTATACTGATAGCATAAAATAGCGAAATAAGTCACTCAGAGAAAGACAACTATCATATGATCTCCCTGATATGGAGTGGAGATGCCACATGGGCGGTTTGGGGGGTAGGAAAAGAATAAATGAAACAAGATGGGATCCAGAGGGAGATAAACCATAAGAGACTCTTAATCTCACAAAACAAACTGAGGGTTGCTGGGGGGGAGGAGGGTCGGTAGAGGGGGGCGGGGTTATGGACATTGGGGAGGGTATGCGCTATGGTGAGTGCTGTCAAGTGTGTAAACCTGGCGATTCTCAGACCTGTACTCCTGGGGATAAAAATATGTTTTATAAAAAAATAAAAAAATATATGTTTATAAAAAAATTTAAAAAATTAATAAAATTTAGAAAAAAGTTCGATGGGAGGAAATTTGTAGAAAAATGCTAGAGGAATATAAGAATGTGAGAAAGGGGTGGACAAAAATATGCAGCGTGGGTTGGAAAGTAGAAGAAATTCTGCCTTACTGTAAGCAGCTTACGATATTGGCACATTATTTACACAAAATGAGTACTTGTTAAAACACTACTATCAATAGATTCATATGTCTCAGATTCAATTAGCAGCCTCATTTATTACCCACCAAGATGTGAAACTGCAAGGTGAGGTTAAAGTGTCACCCAGGGTGTCTTCATCACTTCAATATCATTGCCTTAAAAGGCACTGACCAGAAGAAGCAGATGACCTCATTTCAAAATTATTACAGTACAGAGAACTCAGTTTCAACATTATAATTCATTTTCTCATGGAATATTTCAAATTTATTATCACTTTCCTGACATGTAATGGCTAATCGTTAAGGATAGCCACTTTAACATAATATGAATACGCATTTCTCCATAGGTAATACAACGGTTCCTGCATTAGCATTATTGACTAAGGTGCATTTAACTTCTTCACTAATACTTAATGGAAGGTTAATGTAGAAGTCAGGAGATTAAATGGCTTTTACTTAAAACAAGTATATTGATTAAAATAACTTAGGGAGATTTTTAAGGCTGATGATATAAAAATAGTCACACGTTTTAATATTTTATTTAATATTAAGAGCAAATTGTAGGGTATAACAAATCAAGATTAGTGGGAGTTATTGCACTAATTACTCGTGGAACTAATTCTTGCTTGTAGTTAACAAATGGGTCTTGTATATTGGAAGGCGACAAATCATATTGGTTAATTCTACTGCTGAAGGAGACTTTCTATTTAAGAATTTCCATTGTTTCTGGCAATGTCCTTTAGGTATACCTTCCTTGTATCTTACACCTGGCACCGGTGAAAGATAAAACGGCCTTAAAACAGAGCTGCTATTCAGTGTCATTGAAATGTACCTCTATTTCCTTTTTTCTCAGTATTTATTATTATTTAAATCTATGTTAAACCTAATCTAATGTTTTCAGTGAATTAGCTAATGTTACTTTATCATTTCTTTTTTCTTTGCTCAAAACACAATATTCCACCAAATATAGCAGACTAACAAATTGGCCTTGTAATAGTAGGACATATGATGCCAAAGACCATTCACTTCTTTGATTCTGTTTCCGCCCAGAAATACTCAGTCACCTTCTCTATTCATGTCTTCTGTTCAGATAGCACAAGGTTACACCTGTAGGGGCTTGCTCAGTTTTAACCTGAGCTTTGTATAAGAGGGATTTGATCTTCTAAAAAAAAAAAAGAAAGAAAGAAAGAAAGAAAGAAAGAAAGAAAGAAAGAAAGAAAAGAGAATGGAGCCCGTGTGACCATAGTGCCAGTCAGTGTAACCGCAGAGTCTGGGACATATAGCATGTTGCAGTGGATTTAAGAACTGAGAGCAGGATAATAAGTCAGTGATAAAAATTTAAATGCTAAATATATAGTATAATATGCTCTGTAGTAACAAAAATGCTCACACTTAACATAGTGCCTATCAGGAGCCAGGCTTGGTTTTAAGTGCTTTGGGTACAATAAATCATTTACAACTCAACACAATCTCATGAATAGGCAATTCTTATTATCTCCAGTTTACAGAGGGGGAAACTAAGGCATGGGAATATTAAGATACTCAGGCATGGAGCTATTCCATCGATTGTCCAAACCATGCAGCTGGTAAGAGGCAGAGTGAGGAGCCTAACCCCCAGGCAGGGCAGGCTCTTAGCTATAATACTACACTAATTCTCAGGCTCTGAAAACAGAAGGACTTTAGTTCAAATCCCAGCTCTGCCACTGACTAATGGCTTCAAGGCTTGGTAGCTTTAGCTGAGAAGTATATAATAATAAGATCTACATTATTAGGTCATGAGAAGAAAACAGAATAGTCCATTATTATATATTGGACATATATATATATTAGATAGTCTCATTTAAGTAATGAGAAAAAAGCAAAATAGTCCTGGGTGAGCATGCTATTTGACATAGAGTAAGACAGCACTAAACTGCACCTGTTATTATTATAATTATTTTAAAATGTGTATTCATTTATTTATTTAACTAATATTTTATTTCGTTAATGCTAATATCGGTGCTAGGCTTTAGTAAATAGGAGTGCTTTGGCTCATAGTGTACAAAGGGGCAATGGACATGGAAACAATTAAGTGCAGTTAGAGTGCCATGATCAATGTATTTAGGCAAAGCAGATAAAGTGAAACATCTTATCAAGGAAGGCTTCACTGATATGGTATGTAGAATATTTATATGGTTTATCATCCTATAAATTTTCTGCAGTTGAAATTAATCAGCTAGAGACTTTATAAATTTAATCAGTCCATCTCTTGCTTTGAGAAATCATGGAATAAAGGAAAAAATAGGAATCCAAATGTTGTGCTACCAGTTGGATTAAGTTGATGGATAAATTCTACTAAATATTCTAGTGAGATAAATCTATGCCATTCTGTACTTAAATCATAAGAATCTGTGTGATATATGAACAATAGCTTTGCCCTCATCATATTTTCTCTTGGTTGTGATCTAAATTATGTTCTGCCTTGTGAAGCATCTTATTTTTAGATGAGTATTGCCATAGGTAGGTTACGTGTGAATTAAAAAAACATAGACACAGCCATGCCACTTTTCCTAGAAATTGTATGAGACAGAACTTTTGAGTTTTACACACATACAAATACAGTTTATGCTCAAGGTAATTAACATTGAAATGTTATCAATTGTTTTAACATATTTTTCCTTTCTCAGAGTATGAGGATAAACAGTGATTTCATTCTTAATGTATCCTAATGAGCAGGACCAGGATTTTGTGTTACACAGGATGATTTTCTTGAAAAAGTAAAGAATAATCCCCCACGAAGAATTTTGCTTAATAAAACTGTGGTTTTAAGTGAACTTGAAGGTTTAGGGGACAAATCACTTTTGTTATTCAAAGTGAATTTCAATACATCCATTACACATTCTGGATTGAAAAACATTTTAAAATATGATCCTAAATTTATTCTCTTCTTTTTCTTCATTTGATCTATGAGTCAAACATTAAAGAAGAAGGTGAAATAACACCTACAAATGTTTAGCCATCCTACCTACAGATGCTATCTTCTATCTGTTGCCCGGAGATGTAGTTCACCGAGAGTGGAAAACTTGGCTCAACTGAGATTTCCATACCACAATCTAAGAGTAGTTTCTAAAGGTCCTGGATAACTAGCTGTTAAAGCTCATTCTGTGCAAGATAAAAGCACATTTAAGTTGTAATGCTTCCAATGGCTAATAGAAAAGCCACAATCTAATTCATTTTCTTTATCTCCTATTTCATTCACTCCTTTGTCAGTTTCTTCCAACCCTCTTCCTAGTGATTGTTGGCTAAACTGCGTCCTCTAAAATTGTGTATGTTGAAGATCTGCCACTTAGTACTCAGAATATGACTACATTTGGAGCTAGAGTCTTTATAGAGGACAGTAGGTTAAAATTAAGTCGTTAGACTGGGTTCTAGTTCAATATGACTGGTGTTCTTATAAGAGAGGTAGTTAGAAACAGACACATACAGAGGGAAGAGGATGTGAAACACGAGGAGAAGATAGCCATCAACAAGCCAAGGAACAAGAATTAGAAATGGTCTTTCCCTCACAGCCGTCAGGAGGAATGAGCCCAGAGGACACCTTTATCTCAGATTTCTAGCCTCCAAAACTGAAATACTACACTTTGTTGTTTAAGCTACCCAATCTGAAATACTTTGTTATAGCAACCCTAGCAAACCAACACACCAACTGATGCTTTTGTGTTTCTGTTTATTTTGAACTCTTGTTTGTGAATGTGTATGCTCATGAGCCTTTCAGAGTTCGTAGATCATGTTGTATACGGTCAGAATTAGTGTTGCTTTAAAAGATATTTTGATAATAGTCTTCATGTAATAAAAAAAAAAGAGAGAGTAGAGTTGCCAGATAAAATGCAGGATACCCAGTTAAATATGAATAAACTGCAAATGCATCTTTAGAATAATTATGAACTAAATACTCATAGAACATACTTATACTAAAAAAACTTGTGTTTTTAATCTGAAATTCAAATTTAACTTGGAGTCTTACATTTTTATTTACTAAATCTGGCAACCATGTTAACTGATTAGATGATTTAAAAAACTGGTAAATTTAGTAGTTGTTTGTGTTTTTCTCTTATTAAAATGTATGATTTTCCTCAAATAGGGCATTTTTCTCCTTTTTCCATCATCTTTCTGTAACAGATGATTCACAGTACCTTTCCTATTTGTTATATCATGATCAATTATAACCTCTGCATTTACAGAAGCATTTAATTATTTTTTTATAATTTTTTAGAACTCTGTTTTATGGAGAAAGGGGAACCCTCTTACACTGTTGGTGGGAATGCAAGTTGGTGCAGCCTCTTTGGAGAACAGTGTGGAGATTCCTCAAGAAATTAAAAATAGAGCTTCCCTATGACCCTGCAATTGCCCTCCTGGGTATTTACCCCAAAGATACGGATGTCATGAAAAGAAGGGCCATCTGTACCCCAATGTTTATAGCAGCAATGGCCATGGTCACCAAACTATGGAAAGAACCAAGATGCCCTTCAACGAACGAATGGATAAGGAAGATGTGGTTCATATACACTATGGAGTATTATGCCTCCATCAGAAAGGATGAATACCCAACTTTTGTAGCAACATGGATGGGACTGGAAGAGATTATGCTGAGTGAAATAAGTCAAGCAGAGAGAGTCAATTATCATATGGTTTCACTTATTTGTGGAGCATAACAAATAGCATGGAGGACAAGGGGTGTTAGAGAGGAGAAGAGAGTTGGGGTAAATTGGAAGGGGAGGTGAATCATGAGAGACTATGGACTCTGAAAAACAATCTGAGGGGTTTGAAGTGGCGGGGGGGTGGGAGGTTGGGGTACCAGGTGGTGGGTATTATAGAGGGCACAGATTGCATGGAGCATTGGGTGTGGTGAAAAAATAATGAATACTGCTTTTCTGAAAATAAATAAATCAATTTAATAAAAAAAAAATGGACATTTAAACAAACTAAAGCATCCAGGAAACATTAACCATGTAGTTTAAAAGTGGAAAAACATTTCTCCATAAGCTTTCCCAATGTAATTAAAAAAAAAAATCTTGAAACATAATGAAACATAATGCCTGAATGGAAAATTTCAAATCAAAAGATAAATGGGAATATACAAGAGAGTGGAAATTTGCATATAGTGCAATTATAGAACTTAAAATATATTATATTATCCTGTGATTTATCAAAAAGAAATTAAAGGAAAAAAAGAAGAAAAAAAGGGGCAAATTTTCAAGGGAAAAATTCATGTTTTATTCTATTAAAAGATTGAAAAACTGTAATAAGATACCACTTCACATCCACTAGATGAACTATAATTTAAAAACTACAGTACTAAATGCTGGAACCAACAACTTTCATATGGCCTAAAGTTTATGATTCAACAACTTTGGAAAACTGCTTGTTTTTATAAAGTAAAACATACAGGTACCTTGTGACAGAGCGATTCCACTGATATTTATTTATTTATTTGTTTGTTTGTTTTTAAAAGATTTTGTTTATTTATTTGAGCGAGAGAGAGATCACAAGTAGGCAGAGAGTCAGGCAGAGAGAGGGGGAATCAGGCTCCCTGCAGAGCAGAGAGCCCCATGTGTGGCTCGATCCCAGGACCCTGAGATCATGACCTGAGATGAAGGCAGAGGCTTAACCCACTGAGCCACCCAGGCGCCCCTCCACTGATATTTAATTAAGAAATATGAAAACTACGTCCACATTCTGAATGCTCATAGTCCTTTTATTCATAATGGCCTAGTACTGAAAAACAACTCAAATGCTCAGAAAAATTAATAAATTATAGTATGTTTATAAAATGGAACACTACTCACTAATTAAGAAAAAGAATGGACTACTCATATTTTCATTGTTTTGGGTGAATTTCAAAAATAATATGCTGAGTAAGAGAACCCAGGCACTAAAAAGTGCCATTTGTTCTCTTCCTGATGGAAGGGGGATACATAATGGCAGCAGTAATCAGACATGATGGAAATCTGAGGTGATTGGAGTAATGGTTATATGGTTGTACACATTTTTTGCAATTTATCAAATGAACACTTAAAATCTGTGTATTTTACTGCCTGTAAGTTATATCTCAGTATAAAAGGAGTGTTGGGGGTAAAATGAATCAAAATAAAAAGATCTGAAGCATTTCAAACTTTGACTTTACCCTGAGGTTGGTTTTAAAAGACCTGTAAACAGCGTAAAGAATCAAATTATAAAAAATACAGATTGGTTTTTTCTCTGCTGGTCTTTTCTCTGGTCAGATAGATAGGGATCAATGTTAGGGCTGAAATAAATGCTTTCTAAAATGTGCCCTCCAAGAGTTTTAATGCATTATAAAACTTGCCATTCCTATGTAAAAGGATTTTAAATTTCCAGAATGCCTGTTTGTAGAAGGTTTGTCTTCTGAATAAAAGAAACCTTTCTGGTTTATAGGTGCTCTCATTTAGTCACTCTGCTATTTGTTTTACCAGGTCATCATAATTCAGTACTGTAAAAGTAGGTATTATAGATTGTATCTTTCTATCTTGTGATATATAGCAAGCATAGATGTGATTACTCTCAAGTAGTATTCAAACACTGCATATTCATGAGGTTATTCAGCGTTTTCTATAGAGCTGCTTAGGTAAAAGCTCTGATCTCTAGGAGTTCATAATCTAAAATAAATAATAAATATTCAGAGCCACTTATAAGTGAAGGTGTGAACATAAAATTAAAAATGATACCAAAACAATATAGGTAACAGGATCACTCTGGGCTTAATTCCTGGCACCTCTTTGGCCATGAAAAGTTAGGAAATTGAAGCACTCCCTTTGCCTATTTTTTAGCTGATTGGGGTGGGAAAAAATTTTGTCAACTACTCAGATTTCCTACATTTTTCTTATATTATAGTCAAGTAATACACTTATTACTTATTTTGTGCCATGCACAGTTCTAAACAGTATATACATGTTTACTTAATTAATTTTCACACATAAACCTCGTAAGGAGATTTTTATGGTCTCTATTCTAAAGGCATAGAAAATGAGGGATAGAGAGAGAAAAGAAAGAAGAAAATATTACCTTCTTTAGGGGTAAATCTTAAAATGCGTGAGTTGTGGTAGTCTGTTCACGTTGTTATGACAGATTATTATAGACTGGCTTAAAAAATAGACATTTATTTCTCATAGTTCTGGAGGTCTGAGATCAGAGTCAGCATGGTTAGATTGTGTTAAGGGCTCTCTTCCTGACTTGCAGATGGCTGCCTTCTCTCTGTGTCCTCATACGGCAGACACGGGTAGAGAGGGAGCTTGGTCTCTTCTTATAAGAACACCAATTATATCATGGAAATCCACTCCCATGACCTCATCTGTACCTAATTATCTCCCAAAGTCCCCACCTCCAAATATCACCTTATTAAGAGCTTCAGCAAATGAATTTGAGGGAACCCAAACATTGTGTTCATAACATTGATCTCTGCTGCAAGTATCAAATGAAATAATACTTATGTGCTTAGAATCATGCCTGGCACATAATAAATCCCCAGAAAGTGTTAATTCTTATAACAATGCAAAGTGGATTGAATAATTTAACCTTTGTAAAGTATATCACTATAAGGTAAATTTGTAAAACTGTCAATAGAAGTAGAACAACTTTATATTAAAAGTAGACTATATTTTACTTAGAAGAAAGAATGTTATACTAATAAGCTGGTAGGACTACAACATTTAGAATGCTTCACTTTTACCTTTAAATTCATGAAATGCTAATTAATCCATTGTGTATTCCGTAACATAGTGAAAATACTTGTACTAAATTCAAACAATATTCAAACAATATAAACAAACTTTAAATTCCTATTACACTGAGGTGTCAGTGATAAGATGATTGGATTGGTGAAAAAGAACACTAACTGGGAATTTGACTCAAAGGAAGACACTGATAAGAAAACACATTCAAAAGAAGACACTCCCAAAGAAATAGACCAAGTGTTGGGACAAATAGCATAATCTCAGGAAAGAGGAAGTCAAAAGCAGAAAGGAAAGCAATCAGGGGATGGAAGTCCTGTAATGTTTGTTCAAAATACTATTTAATTTTGCCTGAAGGATTTGAGTGAGTAGTCTTAGAGCCGCACACTGATATTTCCAGCAGTAAATCCCACCATTGACTGACTTCTGGACAGAAATTTTGACATCGATTTAGACCTTGCCTCCTCTTGGAATCCCATTCTGATTTCCCTCCCAGTCTGGATTAGATATTCCTCCTTGATGCCCCACAGCAGCCATCAAATAACCCCTCAGCTTATCTTCTTATACAGAAACGTCCTCTTTCCTTATTTATCTTTCCCCAATAGAATATAAGCTCATGTCTTTTATTTGCTGTTGGAGACCCTGGACATAGCACAGGGCCTGACACATAGAACCTAAATACCTAATTCAACTTAATACGTAAAGGAAAACTTAAATTACTTCTTCTCAAGCCTAACAAAACTTGTGTCTTAAGGTTATGGCCTTAAAAAGACAAACGTGATGGTGGTAGATACCTGAGTATTGACATATCCAGCCTACTGGCCTCGTGAACAAAGATAATTACCCTTCTCTGAGGTAATTTGGAGGAGGACCTGATGCCCCTATTAGCATCTAATAGTGTTAAAGCTCCATTTGAACCTTGGGTTCAAATAATGGATATTGGAATTTTAGAAGACATCTGTCAAAATGTAAGGTGAGAACATTCACACACCAAGCTCTTCAACTAACACTTCAGTCTTTACTTTTATCAGTGAATAGCTCTGATTTGCAGAAATTAGACGGCAGTCAGAGTCAGGTGTTTGTGTGTTGGGGGGGGGGGTTCATTTTAGTTGAGGAGGTGCTGTGAAGAGTAAATGGTGTCACCTGGCACAGAGTATTAGAAAGAGTGCCAGTACCCAGCTACAGGACACAAAAGGATGCCAAGACAATGTTCACCTCCTCCACAAGATAGTCATGACCTTTCTTCTAAGAGTCTTCTTATGCATGAATTGGTGTGTAGATTCATCTTTTTCACAGAAGTATCGAATTTTTCACTTTTGATAGAAAAAAAATTCATCTTTCTCACCTCAACTCCAATTTTTATAGACTTGATCTTAGTATCTCTCTCTCTCATATCTATCCATCTATCTATCTATCTATATCTTTAAAGGTTATATGTGTGTGTGTGTACACACACACACACATATACGCACACACACACATATATAACCTTTATCTCTTACCAGTCTTTGGTCTCATGGCTCCAATTACTTGTAGGAATGTTTTTTAAATGAATGTAATTCTCTGTATTCAAGTACGAAATAAATAGAAGCAAATTTACCATATTTTTCCTCCAAATAATTTTTTGGTCCAACTAAGACTAGAAAACTGAATGTTTATCTTCCCCAATTCCTTTATCTTGAAGGAATTTTTTCTAGTGTTACGTCTTCCTCTAATATAGCTCCTGATTTCCCTCTTTACCATTTTCAATTAAATGCCACTGTGAGGTTGCACAGCTCCGTGTCTCCAATAACCAGAGTAATTGAGTAATGTAGTTTATGTAAAAGAAAAATTTGCATTTTATTCACATTAAAACTTTAAATTTTATTCATAAAAAAACCTAAATGACAGCTGAATTTAGCTCTCAGATCCTCCATTTTGTGATAACATTATGTTATACTCTACTTACAGTGCCTGCTTCATGAACACTCATTGTCCTATATTTAGGAAAAAACTCACATTTAAGTGAACCTTCTACAGTCACTGTCATGACATTCTTTGTAAATTTTGAACATGGGACTCCAAATTCATTTTGCAGTGGGCTTACAAATTAAGTAGCTGATCCTGCCTACTTTAAGTTATTACCACCCTTCACCTGAATTACCTTAACTCGTGTCTCTCCCCTTGGAATTTCTGTCTTCAAGCTGTCCTACATAGAGCTTTGGAACTGATTTTCCTAGGACAAATTTTATCATGCTGGCCTCTGTTCTGTAGTTCATATACTAAGCTCCACCACCTGGTGCAGAGCTCCTTCTAGAACTTGACCCTCTCTATATTATTTCTTGCAGTTTCTAACATGAATCCTCTACTCAAGTCAAGCTGTCTCACCAGTATTGCCCTTTAGGTGAGTTCTATCCATATTGCAACTCTAGCTTTTGGTTAAACTTAACCATATATGATCTTTCTTCTTTTTTGCTTATCCAGAACCATCTTCAGCTGGCTAGCCCCAGTTCTGGCTTCTCCACAAAAATCTCCCAAATTATTCTCATATTTAATTAGCATATGTGCTACCAGATATACATGTGAATCCCCCAGACCTAATTAACTCAAATCTTGAAGGAAGTTTCCAAGGAAACTGCATTTTAAATAAGCACACCAGTTCAAAACTATACCAGAAAATACAAATACTACTAATGTTTAGTATGTGCTTTATGAACTTTGGCCTTGTCTATCTATCTGTAATGTAACAAGTTCTCAGAGCAGAAGGACTATACGTACAGTCCCTATAATTACCAGCACAATATCAAACTCATAAATTCTTATGCATTTGATAATATTTTCATATGTTTTATTAGAAGTATTTTGGTAGATTAAGAACCTTCTCTGAAATCTCAGTTCAACAAAGATTCAGTTAAAGCCCTCTTATAAATTATACTTGAGGGGCTCCTGGGTGGCTCAGTGGGTTAAAGCCTCTGCCTTTGGCTCAGGTCATGATCCCAGGGTCCTGGGATCGAGCCCCACGTCGGGGTCTCTGCTCAGTGAGGAGCCTGCTTCCCTTTCTCTCTCTCTGCCTGCTTCTCTGCCTACTTGTAATTTCTGTCTGTCAAATAAATAAATAAAATCTTTTAAAAAAATTGTACTTGAGGTGAAACATATTTTTCTGATTCAAACAAAAGAAAGAAATAGTGAAAATGATCGTAAGTTTTTAAAGGATATCTAATAGTTCTTGAGAAATATCTTGAGAATTTAAATATAAATGAATTAGAATCATATGGATTAAAGTACCATTGAAATATATATATGGGCCAATACTTGGCAAAGTGTTTTTCAGATTTTGCCAGTCCTAAAATGTTCAAAAAATAGTTCAAGATGATGCTTTGGCAGAATTCAAGTACCATAGAATTGTCCAGTGTCTAGTTGCAGAATACCTAGATGTCAGTGTTATATTTCCACATGTGTTCTTTATCCATAGTCAGTGTGGCTAGGCACAATAAACCTGTCCAGGTGGTCACTGAAGAGCCCATAAAGTCTGTATTATTATTATCTTTTTTTTTTTTTTTTTTTGCTTTTTTACTTTTTAAAACCTGTTATTAGGGATTGGGTGTATGATGAATATAGGGACCAAAAGTTTCAGAAGTTGAGCAACTATGATACAGTCTCTAAAGCTGATATTCTTTCCAAGGTTCTTATAACTGTTTATAGACATATCTTTCTAGAAGAATTGGTTAAATGTGAAAAAATGTAAAGGATCAAGC
This sequence comes from Mustela lutreola, assembly GCF_030435805.1. Classification (NCBI taxonomy): domain Eukaryota; kingdom Metazoa; phylum Chordata; class Mammalia; order Carnivora; family Mustelidae; genus Mustela; species Mustela lutreola. The sequence continues at coordinate 37,600,271 of NC_081294.1, forward strand.
CGAATATTAGACTAAAGTTCCTGCTCCAGAACTAACAGGTGGTCCTGCCATAAGGTGTACATATGGCTGAGACACAGTGCTACTATGAATTCTGTTCACAGAAATGCATCTTGTCACCCATGGGGAATAGAGTCTCTGGCAGTGACCAGATTTTTGAGTTTTCTTATAGGCAACAGATGCAATGGTTTATCACAAAGTCTTAGCATTGAGGAGATTTCTATCCTAGTCCATTCCCCTTTCTAGTAAAGAAATTTCTCCTATGACATTCTTATCAAATTGAGTACTTCAAATTAACTAATATTAATAGATATTTTATTCTTGTATGTTGAACAGTAATTACATGCTTTTGCACAAGATGAACATTCTTAATGCCTCTAATAAGTACCTTGGTTATTGATTATTTTCATTAATAATACAATATATTTTCCATATAACCTAAAATTAATTGGATACCCATGTTCATTTATTGTAAAAGAAGTGATTATATTCATATATATATATATATATGTATACATATAGATATATATAAAATCTAAAAGAAAACAGTTTTACATTTTTGACTGCTTACTCTTAAATGAATAACCTTTCTCCCAGTGCATGTGTTGGTCACCCACATATATGGAATCATCATCTTCTTCACTTCAAGAAGTGAAGTGAAGATGGCTATATCATCACCATATAGCCATGCATAGTGTTTAAATCTGTTGTCCTGATACAATTATTTGTTGTTTCATTTTGGTCAATAAATACATAGTCACCTAAATTCAAACAAGCATGATTTTATTTATTTGACTACCACAGTCACCTATACTCTGTATCCTCTTTTCTATATCCTAACTAGAAATAAGTACTGAGGTGCTAATTATAGACAAAGCTCACCTTTGTTTTAATGTTTTAAAGTAGCCATCTTAGACACTTCAAAGTAATTTCCCTTGAAGTGTGTCAGTGTATGTTAGTAGAGAAAAGATGGCAATGCAGTTTCTTAGCAAATATTATAATTGAACTGTATTATGCTGGAGTAATTATATTACATTTTAAGCCTATTATAATGAAGGACAGGGAATTGGTTTTTAAGGAAAAAAAAAAAAAAGATGTAAAAGAACCCTAATGAAAGCACAAGAATAGCTGACAACCAGGGAGTCCAATTCTCCCTAGTACTCTTGTCAAATATACTTGTCATCCCAGGTAATATGTTGAGATCATATGATGATAATTAACTCTTTCAAACCACTGAGGCTTGTAGTGGGTTTCTTCTGCAGTTCTCTCTCAAAACTTGTTAAGTCTCCAGAGAGTTTTGGAGTCCTCAACACTTTGTCATTAATCGTTTAGACATCCATTTGTCTGAAGGCAAAGGACTATAGAAGACAATTTTTTTTTCTTTTTTTAAGGGCTTTATGTTGCTGCCTCACATATCCAAGGAGGAAATGGTAAATTCTGTTCTTGTTTTCTGGTAGCTTTCTGCCTCACTCATGAATCTATGTGTACTACTGTTCATAAATTTTCTTGTACTGGCTCATTCCTGTCCTTTCAGTGTTCTCTTTCCATTACTTTTGGAGCTTCAGAATCACTGGTTTGTTTCCTTATTGTCCATCCTTTTTGTGACTTCTTTCAACTCTGGATATTTGAAAATAAAGGAATGATTAAACAGAATGAGTCTCTTCAATAACTCAGAAAGGGCCTAATAGTTCTATCATCATTTTAACCATTAAAAGTATAAGGTACAAATGTTGCAGAAAACCTAACTGCTCTTTCTTTTTCCACATTAAGAGAGAAGAGTAAAATGACACTGAAATTTTTCAGTTATCATTGGATTCATTCACTTTATTCCAAGATGAATTAGTTATACCATAGGCCAGAATACTGTAGCCCTTGCGTCAAATTCAGCCTTTTCTTATATTTGTAAAGAAAGTTTTTTTGAAACACTACCATGCCCATTTATTTCCACTGTCATGGCTTCTTATCTATGGCAGAACTGAGTAGTTCCCCAGTGTCTTAGGACCCACAAAACCAAAAATGTTTATTATCTGGCCCCTTAAAGAAAAAGTTTTCAACCTCTGAATTACATCATGTCTTTTTTTTTTTTTTTTTTTTTTTTTTTTTTTTGTGCCTGATCAAGGTAATATTTCAATTAGCAAAATTTCAGGACTTTTTCCTTATTTTTTCCCCATGATTTAAAGTAGTAATATTTTTTCTCATTTTCAAAATCAGTATTACTTAGTAAAACACCTTATTACATTTATTTAATAGATGCTTTTTCTTTGAAGCAATTCATTTTAATTTTAACGTAGTTCATGGAGTTAAACTTATAATCATAGTTAAATGCTTTTTACCAGTATGCTTTTCTTGGTTTTCTCCTTTTATTCATTATTATTTAATATTGGTTCACTAGTAGATGACATGGTCATGATGATTGAAAAAATTACGTAGAATGTGACATTTGCTTTACTTTAGCATTAGTGAATAAACTGCAGACTCAAACATTTCTTCAACTTATAAAAATGTATTCAGTTAATTAAAAAATAGAGCAGTCTATTTTCAACCTGTGCTACTACTAGCCAATCTGACGTATAGTCTAAATGTAAATTCTTAATGGATGAGTCTTAATATTTATCTTGAAAAGATTTTTTTTTAATTCTTTAATAGTTCATGACCGTTCATGTGTGTTTGAAAAAGGATTATGACAATATACTCCTTTAAAAAGAAGCTAATATCAATAGGAAACCTGAGTTTTCTAATTAAGTAAGTCTCCACCAGAAAATACTTTTTTGTCTTATTTTGTTTTGTTTTTTTAGAAAAGACTCAAGTCTTGATCTTAGTGTTGTGAGACCAAGCCTTGTGTGCAGCTCCACACTAAGCATGGAACCTGTTTATGATTCTCTCTCCTTTTCCCTCTGACGCTCCCTGCTCACACACACACTCTCTCTCACTTAAAAAAAAAGGAAAAAGAAAAAGAAAAGACTTTTCTAAATGTCATTAGACCCCTTTAAGAAACACAACCAGCCTTATTTTCTTATATGGCTTTCTGGTGTAGCATGCCAGCTAAAGGAGCATGTATTGGTTTATACCTTGTTTTTCATTTCTTTTTATCTATATTTTTAACTATAACGTCTAGTTAGCTAAATAATTCTAATTTTATATATATTAATACTTTTTAAAAATATGCACTTTAGTAACTCTTCTATTTACGTGTTGAATATGGACTGATTAAATAACAATTTATTTAATAACATTGAATACATTATGGGCCAAGAAATATGCAATATGTGCTTTATGTTTATGCTGGTGGTGCTTTATGTCCATTATTCTTGGTGTTCAAATTGTGTCTATAAGTTAGATATTATGTTTCTTTAACATTTACAGGAAGAGACTTGTTGTCTATGAGTATCTAAGTTCTTACGGCTGCAGATATCAGAGCTAAGATTCAAATCCAGTTGTTAGATATAAATCCATTTATCTTCCAATATATCATTGGTAAGAAAATCTACAATAAAAGGTTCATGGCTCAAATATTTGTAGGTTCAGTGTATGGACTCATGGAATGATAGAACTGGACAACATTCCTTAGAAAACATCCAGTTCAGTCCTCTTATTGTATAAATAAGGATGTTGAAGTCCATTCATTTGTGTTGAACTTTTAATGAAACAAACTTATCTTTGGTTAGCAAATTAATTTCTAGTCCAACCAAACTAAAGGCCATTTGCTTCCTTCCCAATGTAGAAGTCATTTTGCTGTGCATCAAATTTCTCTCTTTCCAAATGTTCTTTCATATCCCAGGTACCTAAACAGAAGTCTGAAATGTGATTTGGATCTTGTTCCTATTTACTGATAAATTTAGAATGCATATGCTGATGCCACCAATATATACTTACTGGAAAAGTAATTTGTACTGCCATATCCTTATTAAATTTCATATTTCAATGACTCACACAGTGAGAACAAATTGGTTGTTTTGAAAGTCTTATGCTGAGAAAAAATAACTGTCATCCTCAAATTTCTTCTGCAAGAGAATCAAGAAAATATTTCTGATATTCTGATTTTGTACTCTAATCAGACTAAAGGAAATATGTGTTATCTAGGCAAATAGAGACTTATGGAACATAAACATTTTGAGACTTTCATTCTAGGGTAAAGAATATGTATTGTTCATATTATGTTCATTTGCAGAATGCTGAAATCTCATAATTAGGGACCCAAAAGATACTTAAATTTTTCCTTTTGTAGTCCTATTTAATTATCATTGATGTTAACATTGGATAAGTTGCTTAGGCTTTTCAAATTATTTTTAAAATATTAATGAAATAAGTGAAGCATTAAGAGTTCAAGATTCCACACTGAATTTCCTTGAATTTTATTATTTGAAATAGAACTATAAACACAAGTCATTATGAATATGGAAATAATACAAAGGACTCTCACTTCAGAATACTTCTTGGTAATGAGTCCTTTTTTTTTTTTTAAGATTTTATTTATTTATTTGACAGACAGAGATCACAAGAAGGCAGAGAGGCAGGCAGAGAGAGAGGGGGAAGTAGGCTCCCTCCGAGCAGAAAGCCTGATGTGTGGCTGAATCCCAGGACCCTGGGATCATGACCTGAGCTGAAGGCAGGCTTTAACCCATTGAACCACCCAGGTACCCCATTGTTGGGAGTCCTTTAAATACAAGATTGCTTGTATATTAATTGTGAGTGATGCATTTGAATATGGAAATAGCATATGCTTGCTAGTTATATACAAACACAAATATGTATAGTAGGCATCAGGTGCAAAGAATTAAGATAGCCATTCTCCATAGTTCCTATTTTATTTTCATCATTGTTCAAGGTCCTTCTCTTGTTTTGCTTATATATTTTATTCCTTTTTTTTCTACAATCCTGACTCACACATCTTTTCTATTCATATCCATTAGCAACTAATCTAATGTGTTTACTGTAATGTGTGAATATATAACCCCATATATATGCAGGTATACACATAAATGTATAAAAGTCTTTTATATATGCAGTGTTGTTTTATTTAGATATGTGGGTTTAAAAAAATACAGTGTAAACTGTCTCGTGCCAAAGCTCTTGTCCTATTTCTTATATTTGTTTGTTTGTTTGTTTTTTTGTTTGTTTATTTTCGAGAGGGTAGGGAGGAGCAGAAGGAGAGAGAGAGCATTGTAAGCAGGCTCCATGCCCAGCACAGAGCCTGAAGCTGGGCTCCATTTTACAAAATGGAAATCATGACCTAAGCTGAAATCAAGAGTTGGAAACTCAACCAACGAAGCCACTCAGGTGCCTCCATTTCTTATCTTTCCTAATCTTTCAATAAAAATGTGGTTAGAATTATGAATTTAATTTAAAAAACACAATTTATTATAGGAAAAATAATATTCAAATATGCATATAACACACCATTATCCAAGGGTAGGAAAATTGAAAAATATAGAGATGTTAATTCTTCCAATTTTATGTGAAGTTGACAAAGTTTCCATATATTGAAATTGCCTGTCATTACTGGAAGCCTAAAGAAATTTTAAAAAGTGACATTAAAATGTATATTCATTTCCTAAAACTAAAGGAAAATTTCTGTAACTCTAAGTAGAGAGGAAATCCAAATAAGAAGCCCCATAGTAAGCCAGATCACCTGGTGGGAGTAAGGTTGCCACTTTCCAGAAGCAAAAGGTTAAAAAGGGCCTCAGGCAGAAACTGGATCAAAGTTGGGCTTTCAGAATGGCTGTTTTGTGTTCTCCAAGCAGTAAGATAAAGACAGTGAATAACACTACCATCTTGTTATAAAGATAAAATTGTATATTTTCAAAAAAGACCTAGCACATTCAATGTAAAAGTATGAGAGAATTAAACAAAAACAAAAATCAAAACAAAACAAAACAAAAAAAACCAAGTCAACCAGAAAAAAAAAACAGGAAATGATAAAAAAAAAAAAAAGAAAAGAAAAGGCCAAGAAGAAAGCATGGTTAAAATACATTGCAAAAGATCATGGCAAAAATAAACTCAAAATTTCAGTAATCACTTTAAATATAAATGGCTTAAAATGAACTGTTGAAAATTAAGGAATATCAAATTAGATTAAAAGAAGCAAAATCTAAGCATAAATATTTTATTTATAAAACATTAATCCTTTCAGATGATACAGAGAAAATTAATCCAACCAAAACAGTGTTTAGCAATATTCTCCAGCAAAGAATATTCAAGGTTCTGAGACCTAAATCCTATCCAGGAGTTTGCTCAGCTAAAGATGATTGCATCAGACCATGTGGAAATACATCTGTCTTTTCTAGCTTCAGCTTTATGTACACAGGGTTAGAGCTGCTCTGCATATGGGGTAGAGTGATTATATTTGAGGAACTACCTTATTTGAAGCAGGTGGTATCTTATAACTGTTCATTATATCTCATAACATACTCCTTGATGTTTTTTTTTCCTCTTTTAACAGTCATACCTACAAATATAATTTAGAAGTTTCTTTTTTTAAATAAACTTTTAAGCCTTTCATGCTTTCACATTGTTAAGCTTTCACATGTAAGGGAGAATTTGGCTATTTAAATTCTAGCTCCAAATGTCATTTCTCTGAAATTTTTAATAAATAATCCTCAAAGTTCTCTTGTCTCTACCCTCTCTGTTAAGAAGTTTGTTATCAATCTAATTACCTTTCCTTTGTGGGTGATACTTTCTTATTGGAAACTTTTGGAACTTCTCTTGGTTTTTGTTGCCCTTATATTATATTTCCATCTATCTTGGTTGGGGCTTTTCCATCTATTCTGCTTAAGATTGTATCATACCAATAATAAACATTCATCCTTTAGTCTTTTGTTCTTTGTAATTCGTAGTCATTATTTCTTCAGATAGTATATCTGATGCTTTTTTTAACTGTCCCTATTCTTCTGGGTCTAGTATAATTTTGCTACTTCTACTTTTAACTCCCAAATTTGTTAGATTTTTATTTGTACTTTCTACCCTGCCTTTCCTGAATGCCTTCTACAACTGATCTTTCATCTACGGAATTTATTCTTTGGCTCTCTCTTATTTTTTCATTTAGTTCATATATGTATTGTTCATTCCAAACATTACAATTTTTTAAAATTACCAGTATGCCTTCGTTATGACGTCCTTCTTCAATTATCAATAGCTCCATGGATATAGTATTGAGAAATTCTTGACTTACATGCTGTATTAATACTGATTTATCCAAACAACAAAAAAAATTCTGATTTATCTGGTATATAGTGTTTTGATATTTCTCTTTTATTTTGGTCATGCTCCTCTATGTGTGGCTGTTTTGTTCATGAGATTATTTCCCATTAATTTATCAGTCATCTTGACTAGTTTTATAGAGTAGCAGTCCAAAGATCTAGTGCTAGCTTGCAAAATTTCTGATGGGTTTGGAGGTACAGCATGTCCTTGAAAAAGGTTCCAAGTTTCCCAGAACATCATAGACTGGGTTTGACAAACTCTGTTTTTTTCTTTCCTCACTGACTCTCTCCCTCAGGGAAGTTTGATACTTCTTGACACTACTCTATGTTAAATTCTCTCAAGTAATTACGGTTGCCAAGCTCTATCTGGGAAGTAGGATAAGAATACTCAGGATCCCGCTGGTCTTCTTTTATCTGTTATCTACTTAAAAAGCTGTTGTGTTATGTCATTTGGACTAGTGTCCAAAATCTATAAAAAACTTAGCAAACTCAACACCCAAAGAACAAATAATCCAATCAAGAAATGGGCAGAGGACATGAACAGACATTTCTGCAAAGAAGACATCCAGATGGCCAACAGACACATGAAAAAGTGCTCCATATCACTCGGCATCAGGGAAATACAAATCAAAACCACAATGAGATATCACCTCACACCAGTCAGAATGGCTAAAATCAACAAGTCAGGAAATGACAGATGCTGGCGAGGATGCGGAGAAAGGGGAACCCTCCTACACTGTTGGTGGGAATGCAAGCTGGTGCAGCCACTCTGGAAAACAGCCTTGGAGGTTCCTCAAAATGTTGAAAATAGAACTGCCCTATGACCCAGCAATTGCACTACTAGGTATTTACCCTAAAGATACAAATGTAGTGATCCAAAGGGGCACGTGCACCTGAATGTTTATAGCAGCAATGTCCACAATAGCCAAACTATGGAAAGAACCTAGATGCCCATCAACAGATGAATGGATCAAGAAGATGTGGTATATATACACAATGGAATACTATGCAGCCATCAAAAGAAATGAAATCTTGCCATTTGCAACAACATGGATGGAACTAGAGCGTATCATGCTTAGCGAAATAAGTCAAGCAGAGAAAGACAACTATCATATGATCTCCCTGATATGAGGAAGTGGTGATGCAACATGGGGGCTTAAGTGGGTAGAAGAAGAATCAATGAAACAAGATGGAATTGGGAGGGAGACAAACCATAAGTGACTCTTAATTCACAAAACAAACTGAGGGTTGCTGGGGGGAGGGGGGTTGGGAGAAGGGGGTGGGATTATGGACATTGGGGAGGGTGTGTGCTTTGGTGAGTGCTGTGAAGTGTGTAAACCTGGTGATTCACAGACCTGTACCCCTGGGGATAAAAATATAGGTTTATATAAAAAATTAAAAATTAAAAAAAAAAAAAGCTGTTGTGTTGACTCTGGTACAGTTCTACTCTGAAGTAGTGAGAAAACAAGGAGTGGTAAACACCCAAAATATAGCGGTGGGAAGGGCAACAAAAAGCTCCCACCCTATTTTCAGTCAATAGTGACATTAGATTTGCCTTTGCCTCAGGCTGCCATTGCTTCTCCACTGGACTTTATCAACCTCTATCCCCCTTATACTCTTTCAAGTATTTCTCACAGCTGTACTTTATTTCTTCAAGTCACTTTTGCTTTTCTTGTATGTGATTTCTAGGTTAGACTGTGGAAACAGTCAGCAGCAGTGTTACTCTCAAGAAACATTATTAAAGGGGAAAAATATCAAGGTGCAGAAGAACATTATGTTATATGTAAAAAATAAAAGATACATATATATTCATAAAGATAAGCTTTCTTTGTCTAACATACATCCGGAAAAATTAACTGTGCTGACCTTTTGAAGGAAGAGTCTCTACAGAACAGCCTTGTTATATTATAATATAATTTAAAATCTTAAATATACAGGTATATGATTTTTAAATTTTTAAAATTTACTTGCTGATACCATATAAGGAGATCTATTTCATAAAACATATTTTAATACCTGTGCACAAATACTTATTTAGTATTTTATGTTCTGGTAGAAGACATTACATAAGATTGTGTTCAAACTTTTATGTTCATTAATAAAAGTTATAGAAAGAAATGTGAAACAAAAGGACATAAAAATATCATTTAGGTGGTTATATTGCAACACTGCCCATTGTTTTATTAGAAGTTATTATCCGTGGAAGCTGATATGTTGCTTTATTTTCATTATATGTTCAAATTCCATACTAAATGATTTATTCTTAGTCTATAAAATCTGTGTAGAGAAACAATCTGCATGCTAACGTAAATGAGTCTCTGAAAGGTGTCAAGTGGTATTATTGAACCGCAAAAGAGATTTGTTGAGATTAGATAAACTAAGGCATCACTTGTCAGTTCGTCTATTTAGAAAAAGTAGACAGAAAGGAAGACAAAAGCCAATATTCAAATTATCAGCGTGATTTTTTTTCTTTTTGACTACAAATTGTCAATGTAAGAAGAGTGGTGAGAAGAGACAGTAAAATCAAAACGTCACTTTCGTTAACAGATCAAAATCCAGTTTTTAATGATATGTGAGCTATATAGCAAGCTCTAACAATGGAGTCATACTCTCTCTTGGGTGGATTGGCAGTTTCTATTTTGAAGTATTGTTTTTAATGACCTAGCTAGAGATTTATTTTTTAAAGAACATGAATATAGTCAGGTGTTCATCTATCAAAAATTTCTTTGCTACCTTGTGACTAGACTGTACTACATGAGTGAGGGGGACCTTGATAGTCAGTTGATACTAAGGCTATGTCTATATGGATAGCAACACATTTCTGAAAAAATGTTCTCGCTCTTATCTGTAGTCAAATCAATTAATGCTAGCTTACTACATGCTGATTCAATCAGAACCTATAATTCAGAGTTTCACACTGATTTCACTGGTAAATTTGACAGAAAGCAACAGCTATGGAAAGATTCTCAGAAATGTTTGCAAACACAAGCAGACACAATAAAATTAAGTTAAAATTAAAATAAGTCTAAAGTCAATTCATTTTCTCAAAGAGTGCTTATGGATGAACATATAGGAATAGATTTCTTTTTTTAAAGATTTTATTTTATTTATTTGACAGATCACAAGTAGGCAGAGAGGCAGGCAGAGAGAGGAAGGGAAGCAGGCTCCCTGCTTAGCAGAGAGACCGATGCCGGGCTCGATCCCAGGACCTTGGGATCATGACCTGAGCCAAAGGCAGAGGCATTAACCCACAGAGCCACCCAGGCACCCCAGGAATAGATTTTGCCATGAGCAGTTTCCTGTTCCTGCATCCATCTTCTTTTTTAAGAAGCTGATTTGTTAAAAACAAACAAACAAAAAAAGAAGCTGATTTGTTTAGTAACAGCCTTCAATGATTTACTTTATTCTAGAACTTCAAGATCAAATTCTGATTTTTGCAAAATGAACCTAAGATACAGCAAAGCAGACCTTAGATAAAATCTGACCAATGAGGAAAGGACGGGTGAGGGTGACAGAGTAGTGAGAATGAAAACAAGAGAGCAAGAGAGAAAGAGCCAGAGAGAAGTGTGTGTGTGTGTGTGTGTGTGTGTGTGTGTGAGAGAGAGAGAGAGAGAGAGAGAGAAAGAGAGAGAGAGAGAGAAAGAATGAGTAAGAGAGATACCCAGCAAAACATTTTAACAACTGGTCCAAACTTGTCTGAAGCCAGAAAATACCTGTACTTTTAAATTCTCAAGCTGTTACATTATTACCCAGATATTATCTCCTAAACCCTTCCATTTTTAAATGCAGAAATATCAGTTTCGTTCTTTTAAAAATCTTTTTTTTTTCTTTCTGGGAATCAGAGAGGCAGGAGTCTGTGTATCCCTGAATCAGTCCTAATTATTGCTTAGTCCCATCAGCAAACTAAGGGAGTATCCATGCCCTGAAATCCTTGTTTAAGTTCCTTAAAGGAAATCTGCTTTTGTCCAGTCACCATCACCATCATAGCACTAGTGAGGGCTAATGGTTATGTCAATTTCCTGGACGTCTGTAAGGCTGTAGTTGACATTGACAAAACTAGAATGCTGCTTTTAGTTTTCAGTGCCATAAATCTTAAATCAGCATTTTGGGGAATTGTGCAGGCAGAACTGTTGCTTTTGCCTGGTATTCAGTGAGTGAGCATCAAACTACTACAGTGTCAGTGATGCAGCACTTCCATGCTCTATCAGGGCTGGCTGAGCCAAAGCCTATAGGACTGCCAATTCTGCCAAGGGACGGTTCCTGAGTAGGAGCTCGGCTCCCAACATGTGGTTGGCTAGGGAGTTGCATCTCTGCAGTACTAGACTTTTGGAGAGCTGGCAGTTTACCAGTGGTCTTCAGGATCTTTGACCTACTTCATTTCCCTTACAAAGTTGAAGGAAAGTAGTGCTCTTAGTTATGTATAGTGAGAATGGGAATGAGTCTCCCCTCTGTGAGGTGGCCTGAGCACTAACACAGTATTTAGTTAAACAACTCTTTCAATCCATTTCCCGAAGAGCACTGGAGGTATCAAGCAGAAGGAATGACCAAGTAAATCTAGAAAATTAAAAAAAAAAAATATGGGGGCCAGCAAAATCAGATAAGTATACAACACACACCTCAACACTAATTGGGCTCTTGAGATCCAGTTCTTTATACCTTACAATCAAAGGAGAAGAGAGATGTTTTCTCTCCCAGAGTTCTCCCATCCATTCCTGAAAAATGATTTAAAGAAATCCATCTGGGTCAAATACCTACCTATGGGCTAATGTTGTACTCAAAGGAATGTGACTCCCTGGTCAGCTAAACGGATTTGTGTGCTGGAATTCAAGAGATGTAGAACCACAACAGACAAATACATGTAGAAAAACAGTGCTCAAATGAAAGGAATATGAAATAATTCAACAATAAAACCTCTGAGTAATTTCTTTCTCTCTTTCTCTGACTCATTCTCTCTGTCTCTGCTTCTCTCTAAGTTGTGTTTGTGTTTCTATATTTTTAAAAAAATTAGTACATGTTAATTAGATTTATTTACCTTTAAAATAATTGTATAAAGAAGTTGTTGAGTCCTTGCTACCTAAATACCAAGTCTTTCAGGAATATTTTCTATTATTTTGTTGATTTGATCTTCTTTCAGCCATCTCTTTCTAGAATAAATAAATAAATAGAATAGAATAGAATAGAATAAATAGATAAATAAATAAATAAATAAGTGGTGTTGTTGGGTTTCTTGCATCTGGTCTTTGTATTTTATAGATTACTCTCATATTTTTTTTTACCTTTATTCATTTTCCATTGAATTCTGAGAAAAAAATTTAGTTCTATCTTTCAGTTCAATAATATAACCTTTAGTCAGTTCCATTTCACTGTATAGCCTATCTACTGAGATTTTAATTTCAGTAATTATTTCCTAAAAATTCTTTTTCTTGTGTTCTAAATGTTGTTTGTACCTTCATGTATTACTCTAATTTTGCTAATTACTTCTACTATAAACCTTATTATTTGGTCCCTTTAATTATTTGCTTTCTTGAGGATTATTTCTTTTACTGAGATTTCAGTATCATAATTTCAATTATTGTTCTCCTGTTGAAGACATTTTTTTTTAATTTCTCTGAATTAACCAATCATATTGGTGTCCTTCATTAATTCTATTTGCTGGAAGATACTTCTTTTTATTGGCTCAAGAGAGTAAATACCTTGTAGAAACAGTTAAATGATATTGGAAGCTTCTAAAGTTCACTGATTTTCATTTATTTCTACCTCTAAGAAAGAATATTTCCTCAGTACAACCTAAACACAGTTGGCAAATGCTGATTCTGATTATAAGTATGCTGATTTTATGGATTTTTTACAGATGAGTAAGGTGTATGAGTAGCTTGACTTCTAATTGTGTGAGTTCTTCCTGTTTTTCTTTTTGCTCTATTTGTATCTGCAGCTTGGGAGTCTCCTTTAGCATATGCACCACTTCAGCTAAAGAGCTCTATGACTGGCTTTCAGTTTTGGGGAAAATGCCCTAGCAACTGCTGTGAAAATGGATCTTAGTGCAGCTGTCCCACTGCCCTTTAACTCCATGTGAATCAATCACTCTATCACTGATCATATCTCATCTTCTGCTTTTCACTCCTTGGAATATTTTCATGTTTTTATTTCTTGTGAAAATTCATTTATTTGGAAGCTCTTTTCCCTGTGTAAGTGTTCAAGCTCTGCGGAGTTTTACCACTAGTTAGATTCCATTTGCATTATATCTTCCAGAAATTCCTTAATAATAAGGCTTGCTTTGGCACTGTTTTTGACTTTCTAGTAATATATGGCTTTCTTCTCATTTTTAAAATATTTATCTTGTCATCTTAATAGAATTTAAGAGAGAAAAAGGCCTAAATAATTGTGCTGTAGAGGGATCATAAAGCAATATTCTGGTTCATCTCTGAAACACAACTAAAAAATTCTTTTAAATAAGTACCCAATAATAAAAACATGTGTTCTTGAGGAACTTTTAGTAACTCAAATGAAGATAAAATTTGAATTTCTTGACTTTCAGTCTATTTTTTTAATATTGATTCACAACTAGGCAAACCAATAAAATATTCTAGCATGCACAGATTATCTTTCTCATTAGTAGAATCAAAATCAATGAATGCAAACAGGTATCATTTTATCACTAACGACTGTCATTGTGTTTTCAAAGCACATTTCAGCAACTATCTATTTCTTCATTCATAACTATAGACAATGTAATTATAAAAAAGACCAGTTTCAAGTCATTACTTAGAATAAAAATATAGATTTAATACAGATGAATTTTTTTTGCAGAGTATCTGTAAATATACTAGGTAGGAACAAATTAAGTTTCTCTTTGGATCTGTCCTTCAACAGATCAATTTACATGTTGTTTAAAATCTTTGAATGAATAGGGCACCTGAGAGGCTCAGTTGGTTGAATGTCTGCCTTAGGCTCTATGTCATGATCTCCGGGTCATGATCTCTGCGAACTGGAATCAAGCCCCATGTCAGGCTTCCTGATCATCAGAGTGTCTGCTTCTCTTTCTTTCTTTTGCCACTCCCCCTATTCATTTTTTCTCTCTCTCTCTCTCAAATAAATAAAATCTTTTTAAAAAGAAACACATAAAAAAGAAATTCTTGTGTTTAATTTAAAAACTTAACACCTTTGTTGAAGAACTACATTGATTTTTCTTTCAATATCATAGTAAAAGATACGTGTTTTGAGAAGCTGACTTCTCATACATAGTATTCTATATGTTCTGGGAACTGTCATCATAAAATTGAACAAAATAAAGTGGACCACATTTCTCTCTAGGAATAATTTCATAATTTCACATTGAATTCCAGACTAAGGATTCAAAATTAAATAAGCTGTACAAAGAAGAATTCATAAAAAATTAATCTGGATATTAATATGATAAAAAGGTTATGATACATGTAATAGCATTGAAGAATATCAAAATGTTTTGATGAGTGAATATGAATGAAGCCAGAAATGAAGAAAAGTGTAGGATTCCATTCATATGAGATTCTAAAAATGAAATAACTATAAAATGGAATTTGACGGAGATGGAAATGTTCTCTATCACGATTCTAGTAGTGGTTCTATTGCTTCATACATTTAGCAAAGCTCATCTAATTGGACATTTAAAATTGGTGAATTTAAATTATTTGGTATGTATTATTATATATTATATGCTTATATTTATATATTATATATTTATATTATGTCTTATTTATATATTTATTTATATATATTAAATTACATAGTATAGTGTTGTATTTAAATTGCACCTCAATCAAAATCAAACTGAAATAAAGTTAAAATCCCTATTGAAGGTGTACAATAAACACCAAAACTTTTAGTATATCCTATATGGATTTGTGCTCTTTGTTTTATGTGGTCTCCAAGACTCACATCTTACTCTGCCTTTTGCGTTTTGTCCTGTCATAATGGCTGCCTATGTAAATTGCCTTGTTTTAATCACTCTGCCCCCTAGTTCCCCATTATAGGTAGAAACATGCTGTTACCTCTGCTTGCAAAACTTTTTCCTGACTTTTATCTTCTATGCCCATCAATTACTCCTTTCTTTAAGATAAGAACAAAAAATCACTCCACAGAAATCTTCCCTGATGACCTATATTAGATTAGGTACTCTTATATAAGATCCTCAAAACCCTCTCTTTTACCTCTGGAATGCTTTTCATAAGTGTAAGTTATATAAATTTTGTTACTCTTCTGACAGTCTTATACACCTTTGTGCAACCTAACATTTATAATGATAAGAGAAGAGCATTTGATAATGCAAGGCAAGCTAATCAAAACATATAAATTTCTTTAGCACAAAACCACCCAAGAGATATGCCAACAGGAGGCTAATCTTGGCTCTGTGAAAGGTTCACACTGAGGCTAAATTACAAAGAAATCCTCTCCCTTCTCTCCTATCTTCTACCCTGGCCCCCTATCTATTCATGGAAATGATAAATAACTGATAATTTTCACAAGAAGCTGAGTTTAAAAGAAGAGGTGGGAGTCCAGAAGAAATAAGGGAGAAAGGGAGAGAGGGTATATGAGAGAGGGCCTAAGATGGAGAATGTTGTTCTGGCAATAATGAAGCATTGGTTATATGGGAGCATCTCCAGAATTAAGAATTAAAGTCTGCCCATTGAAGGAGCCACGTTCATGTGGTACAGGTGAATAGAGTCAAATATCTGAATCTTCACCTACTTCTGAGTATGTACAGAATCGGTATAAGACACATCCAGAGCAAGAGACCACTTGGACATTGCAGAGGATTTTCTGCTTTGGTTTGTCAACCAAAGTTACTGTCATGAAATGTATTATTCCTCTCTTTAATAATAAAGAAGGTAGAGCAGAGTTTGTTACTAAATAATTGTTTTTAAAATGGGTAGATTGTTACTTACTTCCCTGAATATTAATCTTTCCTCTTTGCTGTGGTGTCCTTCATGCCTAGCATCTTATTTTCCTGTGGTGGACACCACACAATGGATATAGTGAAATCAACAAATTATATTTTGGAGGAATAGAAGGTCACCTTTAACACTTTTCAAGCTTTGCTTGTCTGCTCCATATCTGAGTTACATTATGAATGTTCAAGTTTGTCTTACTACTCGATATTTGAGAAAAGATGTGGAGAATCAAAGCAAACCTGGTTTTAATTGAGTATGATTCAATTGTGGGTGTGTTGGGCTAGTCAAAATCTGTCAACATTGATATTTATTTTTTATAGTCGGGATATATATCACTCAAATTAAGCAAATAAACAGTATCTCTGAAAAAATCAGGTACAAAAATAAAGCTTGAAAAGGAAGATGAATTACTTGTTTATGTGTTTAATTACAGCCTATATAGTATATCACAGCTAATTAACGTGACTTTTTCTTAAGTTATATGTAAAATATTATATTTTTATGATAATATTTTATAGAAATTAAAAAATTAAAAAATTGACAATTTTTAGAGATGGATAGTGAAGAGATCATAATATTTGAGTTCAACTTTGAAATTTTCTTTGTGTGGATCATAAAAGTGAGTATAGGCAATTTTATAAGAGTTACCTGAAACTCTTGCTATTTTTCAGAATACTACCAGTAAGGATATATTTGTAAAGGCAACCAAGACAAACATATTAATAAAAAAAAAAAAAAAGGGAAGAAGAAGAAGGAACTGAGAGAATAGAAAATGATGGGTCATGATTCCAGTAGAGAGGCCAGTGGTATTGTTAGTCTGGGGAAAACTGAATTGTAAACTTACAGTGGGATCATAGAGTAAGAATATGTTTAGTTTTGTAAGAAACTCAAACTGTCTTCCAAAGTAGCAGTACAATTTTGCATTTCCATCACCAATGAAAGAGAGTTCCTGCTGCTTCACATCCTTCCCAGTATCTGGTGTTAATAGTGTTCTAGATTCAATCAAATAAGCCTATAGGGGAGTCTCATTTTTATTTTAATTTGAATTTCCAAAATGACATATGATATGGCACATCTTTTCATATGCTTGTTTGCTATCTGTATATCTTTGTTAGTGAGATAACTGTTCATGTCTTTTGCTCATTTTTTAATCAGGTTGTTCATTTTCTTACTGCTAAACTTTAAGAGTTCTTTATACATTAAAAATAGTACTTTATCAGATATGTTTTTTGAAAATATTTTCTCTTAGTCTATGGCATGTCTTTTGTGAAGCAGACATTTTTAACTTAAATTCAGCTTATAAATTCTTGCTTTCATGGATCCTGCTTTTTGTGTTGTATCTAAAATGTCATCACTACATAGTGATTAAGGAACTTCACTCACTTGAACTCCATGTGTCTATATGACTTGATTTGTAAATTAAAAGTGATGTGTGCTATTTAAAGCAGGAGCGTGGGGACCCAGCATGTTCCTTTCATTTGTACTACCATATAAAGGGCAGTAGTATGACCAACAATTCCTGTAGGGCATCAATCCATACCCCAGAGTGAAAGCAATGACAATATGGAGCAGAATCCTCAGCCACCCTTTAAAGAACATATAGAATAAGTGAGAAATAAATCTTTACAATTTTAGGCCTCTGAGTTTTCTGATTTTCTTATTATTGCAGTGTAACCTAGTCTCTCCTGATTCATACAGAAATTTGTTCAAATTGAAGTTCTACTATTAAAAAATTAAAATATGTGGCATGAGCTTAAGGACAGGGCAGGAGCAGAGAGAAATTTGAGGCTTGGAACTCAATTACTCATGTAATGGTAAGTTCAAATATTTGGTTGCATTGCAATTTAAGAAACCTTGAAAAACAGATAAAGACTGGAATATCTTGTCATTTTGGTCAAAGATATTGGAAAATAAAGTCCTGATAGTTTGTATTTATTATTATTGCCTGTATTTGAAAATACAGGCTACAAGAAAGAGAGTAGGTCAAAGAATATTCCTGCTTTCCAAGCATATTGTGAAAGGAATAAGTGAGAATCCAGAATTGTGGTATTGGAAGTGGAACTGATTCTATCCCTAACTGATAAAACTCAGATGATGTCTTACTACCAAAGGCCAGAGAGAATTTGTGGCAATATAGAATCAATGGTCCAACCTGTACATCTTTTTGATACTTGAATAAATTAAGGTATTTCTCAGTGAATCCTTTCAGATGGACAAAATTGAACATGGAAAAAGAGACTAAGAGTTTTGCTTTCTCCTAACAACTGAAATATAATAAGTCAGTCAAGGTAAACATAATTAGGTTGAGAGAGAGAGAGAGAGAGAGCAGAGGGAGGGAGAAAGGGAAGAAGAGGGAGAGAGAGAGAGAAAAATGTAAAAAAAAAAAAGTTGTGGAAATGACTGGTACATGGATTGGAAGAAATGAAATATATAAGAAGTTGAATGTGATTTTAGGAGGTATTGCCAAAAGAAAAGCCACAACAGAGAAATAGTCTCAAAAAGATGTTCAAATCCCAAGGAGAATATACTTTCCATGCAGCCTGGGAAGAAAATAAGAAAGAAAGGTTTTATCAAGGCTGAAGGTCTAAGAACCATGAAGAACAATGGGCTGAGTAGTAATGAAGGAAAACTTGCTACACTCTTTCTCAAAATTCTGCCTGAGGATTCTAAAACTCTTTCAGGTGAATGATTGTTGTTGTTCACTCTTTCTTCCCATTTCTGAAAGAGAGTGTTTTTGTTACTATTCCACCACAATATACTGGTTATGGGAGGAAGGTGGGGGTGGTGGGGGAGGAGGTGAAATGACACTAAATGGAGCTGATAATTTGTCTTTTTAATGGTTGTTCCTAGGTTTCTGTACCTCAAGTGTATACCACAAGATTCTTTGCTTTATGCTCTGTGCTATGATTGGAAGGAAATTTTGACTTTTTCCTGCTGTTGAAAGGCAATGTCTACTACGTGGATCCTGTACCTGTCCTAACCTTATATGCTGACTATAGAGAGGGGGTTTAGATACAACGTTCTTCTGTTTACAAGTCTTCGGATCTAAATGAATGTTACCCAAAGAACCATATCCAAGAGCTACACCTGAGGAATATCATCTGCATCCAGACCAGATTTAGATGATAAGATACTGGATCTCGGGCGCAAACTTGATTGCTGCAATGTAATGAGAATTTCAGAATGCAGCGTCTCCCAGGGAGTGAACATATTTTACATAGTATAGGAATGTGAATAATTGGTAGCCATGGAGCAAACTAGAGATTTCAATATAATGACTACAAAATTCCTTGCCACTCCTGTCTTGAGCCCAGATATGTTTGGGACTGCTTTGACCATGAAAATATGGAAGCCGTAATGCTATGTGACTTCGGCAGCTACTTCATAAAAGCCATGCAGCTACTACTTTGTACTCTCTTGGTACACTTATTCCAACTCATAAAGAGTTTAGACTTTCTCCTGGAAAGGCTACATGGAGGTAATTTGATTGTCAGCTCCACTGAGCTCCAGCCAATAGCTAGGGTCATCTTTCAGCCATGTGTGAGCCATTGTTGATATCCTGCCCGAGTGAACCTTCGAATAAGTGCTGCCCCAGCCATTATATGCATGCAACTGCCATGAGAAACTCCAAGTGAAAACTGTCCAACAGAGACCTTCCAGAATGTCTGAGCCCCCAATTCATGCAACGTGAAATGGCTGTTTTAAGTCACAAAGTTTTAGGATACTGTTTTAAGTATCCTAAACAATACTACCAGAAAATCTGCCTAGAGTTTATTCTCAACAGAACAGCTCATATGATTTTTGCAAACAAAGTATGTGAAACTCAGTGACACTACACTGGAAGACCCTGCAGTGAAGTGTTTCCACATTTCACCAGAGTGATTTTCAAAACTTTTGCAATAGCCTGCACTGCTCTACCTGAGGGACCTCTTCTCTAACTTCATTAGCTCTTCTCCCTCAGCTCACTCAGCTACAGCTGCACTAGCCCCCTTACTATTCATGTTCTCTGCCCCTGGATATTCCTGCATAAAGACCTTGACTCTAACTGCTCCCTTTTCCTGGATCCTACCACACCCAGATGTCCTCTTGCCTAGCTCCTTCATTACCTTGTGTTGTATAATCTCACTTTTCATCAAGGCCTGCCTTGAGCCTCTTCCTCCCCCACCTATGGCATTCCTAATCCTCCAACCATACCCTCTGCCTTGTATTTACTTTTTATGGCTCTTATCACCATTGAACAGATTTATTTATTATATCTACAGTTCACTTCTAGTGTCTTCTTGCTAGAATATAACATAAATGAAGACAAAGATATTTGTATATATGTGTGTATGTTTTTGTTTTAGTTTTTTTTAATCTTTTTTTTTAAGATTTTATTTATTTATTTGACAGACAGAGATCACAAGTAGGCAGAGAGGCAGGCAGAGAGAGAGGGGGAAGCAGGCTCCCTGCTGAGCAGAGAGCCCAATGTGGAGCTCTATCCCAGGACCCTGAGATCATAACCCGAGTGAAGGCAGAGGCTTTAACCCACTGAGCCACCCAGGTGCCCCAGTTTTGTTTTGTTTTTTAATTGTATCTCAAGTGCCTAGCATGCATTTAATACTTATTAAATATTAAATATTTGCTAAAGCAAATATTTGCTAAAGCATGAAGAAAGAACATACAATTAATTTTTAATGAGAAAATCTATTTGAAGATCAGCATCTGTTCAGATTATCTTGTTAATATTTTTCTCATAAATTTTACCCGACAATTTTAAAATTTAAAGTTTACTTAATAAATTTTACATTAGTGATTTTTCATGGCAAGAGCATTAAAGTAAATGTGCTTTTAAAATAAATATGTACTGAATTTAATTTTGCTTAAAAAAATAAAATAAATACCAGAATCCCTGATCAGACACTGTTTACTGTTTTAATAGATAGTTCAATGATGCTTTTTCATTTTTGAAGATTCTGGAGTTAAAGCTAGGCTCTTCACTTTATGATAAACTAAGGAAAATTAATTGTTCAAATTCAGATTTTGGATCTTGTTAAAGGCATTTTTAATTTGCCATAAATAAGAAAATTCCAAAGTAATACTCATATACTGTCTTCAAGTTACATGCATGCTGTTATTTTAAGCTAAAATTATTTTCACTGATAGCAGTGCTCCCAAAGGAGTTTCTTCACAAAAGATCCCTATTTTACTGTTTATTTAATATAATCAGTAACTGATATTTTTTTGGCCATTTACCCAGTCATATTCTAACGAAAATATTTTTAATGAAGCAGAATGAAAAGTCTCTCCATTCTTCATCAATTTATTTTCTGAACTCACACATGAAAAAATTGTAAATATAGCTTTCACATACTTTAGAAATAAAATATTTTAAATTTTAAGCTTATTTTGAAATGTGTAATATATATAATTATTACTTAACAAAATTATGGATACTAGTAGCATAAATTGAAACTAATGCTTCATACTATGAAATAAAAACATCTATCAGATGTTAAAAGTAAGAGAGCTTCCATACAGAATATCCACTTAATTTATGAGTTCAAAAGACATCCATTCTTAACTGAATGACATCAAAAAGAATTGTAAAAATATCTTGTCAAGCAGTATTGTTGTGCTGTCTAACTTTTTAATCATGGCATAATGTTAATGCTATTAATGTATCTGCAAAGACACACAGAGGTCAAGGAGATAGGGTGAGAAAAAATAGAGAAAGAAAGAGAATGTGTGTGTCAATTGTATTTCTGGAAGTTTGGAAAGATGATGTGATTGCCTTTAGTAAACTATACTAATACTATATTTATAGGCATATGATCTGATTTTATAACAATTCTTTGAATTTGAGTAATCCAAGAGATTACCTGGACAGGAATACGCTAAGGGTGAAATGTAAAGGACTTAGATTAATATTTTTGAAAATATAAAAAAATATGTAAAGAAATTGAATTGACATATTAAGGAGAAGATTTGGTCAGTAATGTGACCTAGCTTCCTAGCTTATCTTTTTAGAATCAAGTCCTTTGATATTGTAACAGTAGCATACATACTTGAGAATGAGTCTATTTATCAAAGTGATTAGACTAAATCTTTGGTGTAGCATATAATATATACTAGTTTATATATAAATCTAAAACACTATCTCTCAAAAATGTATTCACATGTACAAATTCTCATCATATGTAGTTATGTGCAGACATATTTAACTTTATTTTACTCAAAAATGAATATCAGTTGCAAGTGTTTGACTTGCATTGTTAAGATTTTTTTTTTTATTATTCCAACTCAAATAAATCAACATTTCTCTTTTACTTAAAAATCTTTATACCTACAGGCATTAATTCTAATTATGTTTGTAGATGTTTAAATACACATGTAGTGTCAGGATTTCCCTTGAGTATCATAAAATGATCCAATATAAATTTTGTATTCATCATTTGCATATTTAATATTAAAAGTAACAAAAAACCATCATTGTCACCAAATACATGATGTGGTCTAGATTTGGCTTCCCTGAATATCTAACTTTCAGTTGTAAAGGAGACATCTTATTTTTTCCTTCTTTGATCAAAATTTTCAAGCTCTATAATTTTCTTGCTGCTCACAGAAACAAAGCAAGCCAAGCTCATACGGCAAGTGTATTCTGAAAGCTACAAATATTTGCTTTCAAAAAACCTCAATGAGGGTTTAGTTATTTAAAACTAAAGAAAGAAAATTACTATTAATAATTGGTTTCAGCTAATGAAATGTTTTTATGCAAATAGGTGAACCCTAAATATGACTTGGAAACAAAAGACTGCTTAACAGTTACTATTAAGCAATACATTAGTAGATCAATTAAACAGAACTTCTTTTTAATGAATGTGCCTTACCCTTGTTGCCATAGAAACCTGGAAAGAGAAAGCTTCAGAATGCTAATAGCATGAGAAACACAACAAAATGTTTGTAAACATACACCTTGAAATTTGCATGATCAGTTAAGTAATAAAAGGGTGATGCATAGAATTTCCCAGCACAGGAGGAAGGACACAATTCAGAATTCAAGGTATCACATTATTTTTTCATTATGTAGATCAGCTAAGAAGCTGCCAAACATTATTATGGGTCACACTCATATGCATTAGTTGATATAAGAAAATAGTCTGCTTTCAGGGTTTGAAAGAAATTATATTGGAAATCATTGAACATAGAGGGCTAGTGAAAATTCATGTAGGTTGTATTTCAGAGTGAAGATGAAGACAAGATAGGGTTAAAACTGAAAATTTTAAATTCATGATGCCCGTAACATTTTCACCCACAGATATAATCTGTATAAGCCTTTCTTTTCTCTCTCTCTCTCTTTTTTTTTTTTTTTTTTGTTCTCCAATTCTCTTGTTTGAAACCTCTTTTACCCCTTTGTTTTGGTGCATGCATTAATAATATTTGATTTGGCTTAAACAATTCCTAACAAACTGAAATGTCTGGAGCTCCATAGACAAATACTGTTATTTATGCAAGTACAATTACTGAATTGAAGAAGAAAAATAATTTGGGCCACTTTAGGTTCCTGACTTCCAATGATAATTACTCCAATTTGGGCTATACTTTCAAGAGAAACAAAGCAGCTAAATAGCAACTCTATTCAGCAAAGAATTAATTTCTTTCCTATTCACTATTATGACAGAGTATTGGATTCTTTTAGAATCTAATAAATCAGAAATTCCATAACCATTTTGTACCAAATTTCATTCACAGTTATTGCAATAGCAAATGGGACAAAGATAACCTTCCAGTGTCAGTGGAAGGAAAGATAAGATAAAGAGATTGACATTGTCCAAGGACATAAGGTTTGTGTCCTGTGCTCAGGAACCTACAATGTGACAGAGTGTGATTCTCCCTGTACAGAAGGCCCTGGCCTCTCCTTGATTGGAAATGGATAAAAAACCTTTCTATATCCCCTCCCACTGTGTTCACCCAACCTAAGTTAATTACTGGAGTGTAGCTGAGTTTCTGCCAACTGCATAATGGTGGCCAGTGTGTTTGCTGCCTCAGAGAATATTGATTAGAGATGTACGTTCCAATGATACATTATTTTCCTTAAGGAAAATAATGATTTTTCTCTAGAATATTGTCGTGAGACATACAGAAGCTATTATATGTACTGTGTGCTCTTATCAAGAGGTCCATTTTTTTCTTCCTGTCCCCATATTTATTCAGGCTCTATCCTCTGAACACTTGATTGGAAACTGGGACTGTTTTATAATTATCATATATTAACTGATCATCTCAGGTATTATAAATTGGGAGTTAATCTTTCAAGGGTAGGATGGAAATATTGAAAAAAAAAAAACAAAAAACCAGCAGCACAGATTACGCAAGTGTATCACTCTTTAAAATAGCCATCCACCAAATAACCAAAATCTAAAGAATATGTTAACTTTTGTCATATTTGCTTTAAATATTTTTCTATAAGAAAGACATAAACCATTTCATTATATTTAATTCCTCTTTTCCTTCTGAGGCTTTAAAATTCCTTCCATCCCAAGAGGCAGCCCTGAGTTTGAACTTGTTTTGTAACAACTCACAGCAAAAGTTTTACATAAAGTTACTCATAAATAACAGGGAAAGTTTTGTGTGCTAGATATCAATGCCCAACTGCATTATATTTTTTAAAATCTTTTTATATTTAAACACAGACATCTAATCAGGTCATTTTAACATGGTATTTGTGGATGTGACAGACCATCTTTTATTTATTTCTGAGTCTGTCATCCGATATTTAGATAATTTTTAGTTTTTTCCTTACACAAAATTTCCGCATTGAACATCTTTTGCAGATGTTACCTTGTGGCTTGTCCTTCAGATTAATTGAGGAATACTTTTGGAAGCAAAATTGTTGTACTCACATAATTCAACCTTTCTAAATATTGTCAAATTAATCTTAAAATGTTTGTGTCAGTTTTCATCTGTAACCTTAGTGAATGAGAAATCAAATTCTACTCTCCTCCCTCGATAACATATACACATACTGCGCACTCATCAATTTTTGTTATTTTATTTTTTGAAAATTTACTGATTGAAAACATATGATTAGTTGTTTTAACTCGAATTTTCACAATTGCTGGTGAGGTTGATTCCTGTTTCTGGCCAATAGGTCCTCCTCGTCTATTTATCTCTGTTCTTTTACTTTGACCAGGCTCAAATTTACTAGATTGTCTGTAATCTTTTTTGTTTTGATTTGTAGAAGTTCTTTATGTATTTTAGAAACTTAAATTTGTACACTATAGATGGGTAAATATCTTGTAACACCCTTGACTTTAAAACTTGTTTATCGTGTCTTTTATGACACAAACATTTTAATATTGACAAAGTTTATCATTTTTTCTTAATAATATTTATTATTTTTTGATAAATTCATCCTATTAAAAAATAAAGCATTCTTCTACATTTCCATCTAAGTTTGAAGTTTTGCTTGTTACTTAGGTGTCTGATATCTCTAGGGTTAATTTAGATGCATGGTGGGAATTAGGGATATAAAATTATTTTTTATATCATATGGATAAGTGATTGTCCCAACAACACATTTTCAGTAGATCATCTGTTTCCAATTGATTGGTAAGGACACCTCTATTTTACACAATATTTTCAAATACAATTGTGTTAACAAATGATTTCTCTGTTTTGTGCCATTAAGTTATGTTTCTATACTATACTAATATTACACTATTTCCAGTGCTGTGTTTTATCATAATTTTACCATAAAGTGAATTAAATTCCATCTGTTGCTTTTTTCCTTCAACATTGTTTTCATTATTCTTGAACACTGAGCCTTTCATCAGTTTTTCAATTTCCAGAAAAAATCCTTTTGAGACTTTCAGTGGAATTGAATTAAAATTATAGATAAATTTGAGAAGACTTGACATTTTTATGACATCTATCAACATGGTAAATCCCTCAATTTACACAGGTTTTCTTTTAGGTCCTTACAAGTTTTTTCCCATAAAGTTCTCACACATCTTTTATTATATTCATTCATAGCAACCTTAACCTATTTTTTGGAGGTGGAAGTACATAAAACTTTTTTGTCTGTTATATTTTCTAACTGGAAATTATTGTATTAGAAAGATATTTTGATTTTTTATATATTGATTATGTTCTTTTACCTTCCTCAGTAACTTTGTTTTTAGATTCTCTTACATTTTCTAGGTAGTCAATTATATTTTGAAAAAATAAATTTGCCTTTTCTTCTTTTCCAATCCTTATATTTGTAATTAGCTCATCT
Source organism: Mustela lutreola (assembly GCF_030435805.1). Taxonomy (NCBI): domain Eukaryota; kingdom Metazoa; phylum Chordata; class Mammalia; order Carnivora; family Mustelidae; genus Mustela; species Mustela lutreola. The sequence continues at coordinate 37,626,649 of NC_081294.1, forward strand.
CACTTTATGGAATTGGTGAGAGCCTTCAATGTAATATCAAATACTAATAATGGTAGCAGATATGCATATCTCGATTCTCATTGAATAAAAGTGCTTCAAAAATTTAGGTATATATTTTTACCAGATAAAACTGACTCCTAGTATGCATTGGGTAAGATCTTTTTATGGGGGTGTCTGGGTGGCTCAGTGGGTGAAGCCTCTGCCTTCAGCTCAGGTCATGATCTCAGGGTCCTGAGATGGAGCCCCGCATTGGGCTCTCTGCTTGGGCTTCCCCCGCCCCCTGCCTGCCTTTCTGCCTGTTTGTGATCTCTCTCTGTGTCAAATAAATAAATAAAATCTTAAAAAAAAAAAGATCTTTTTATGAATGTGTGTTAAATTTAAATGACTGTTTTTCTGCATCAGTTGAGATTAAAATATTTGTTCTCTTTTAGATTGTCAAACTACAGTAATCCACTAGTAGAATCTTTGATCTATTAAATTGTAAGGCTTTATCAATTTCTGGAAAAGTTCAGTCATTACTTCTTGAAAACCTACCTTATCCACATCTGCACTATTATTTCCTTCTAAAATTTCTATTGTAGATATTTTAGTTTCTCAATGTAACCTCCATGTCTTCTAACTTCTCTTTTATATTTTCCACTCTATATCTATCCATGCGGCCTTCTGGTTGTATTTCTGATTACTCTCTTCCAGTTCACTAATGCTCATTTCAACTGTGTCCACCCTAATGTTTATTTCATTCATAGAGCATTTTAGTTTGACTTTCTTAGGAATTTTTACAAATGAATTTTAAATTTTATCAAATAACTATATGAATAAGCTCATATTGATCACATTGTCATAGCTGTCATTATTTTCTACTCTATAGAATTCCAAGTCATTTTTTTCATGTCAACCTGTTCTTGATTAAAATTCTGATACATTTCATTTCCTGTGCGTTTTCATTGCTTCTTACCTATTTTTGAAGATTAAAAAAAGTCATTTCTTAAATCACTCTATTTCCTTTTCCTGAGAGCGAATTACTTAATTTAATTGTTTAATTTGTATTTTATTTGGATTGTTGTCAACATGATATATTTTTGTTGCTATTTTCAAGATTGAATTGACTAATGTGATTTGTTTTTGCTTGTTGGCAACTTTTGTTTTTCTAGGTATGACAATGTGTGATCGTCTCTATCTATTCTCCTCAAGCATCTGTCTGAGACACAATCAATACCTGGCCATGGAGGGCTCTGCTTCATGGATATTACAAGTCCTAGTGTTGATCCAAGAGGTTGTTTGTCCCAATTTGAAGTTATTTGGCTATTTTTGCTCCTTCCTGCATCCTAAACAAAGCAGCTGGTTTCTGATCAGAGCCCCAGACTCTGATTATAGGCTGTTTTTGCTTTTTATTACAATTGAAAGCTCTTCTTCTGAGTCCCTGATTTGCTGTGTTAAGCCTGGCTTGTTCTTACAAACATAAAAGTATTTCTGATTCCTCTTAGGAGTTGAATTTTCCATTACTTCATTTTTGGCTGTTACTTATTCCATGCATGTGAATTCAGTATTTAGTACATGATTACATTTATCATATTTTTAGAGTAACTGCACTGTTGTGGTTTTTTTTTTTTTTTGAAGACTTTGTAGATTTTATTTATTTATTTGAGAGAGAGAGAAAGAATTAGTGAGAAGGAGAAGAAGAGAAAATCTGAAGCAGACTCTGCACTGAGCACAGAGCCTGACTGAAAGCTCAATTGTACAACTGTGAGATCATGACCAAGAGTCTAATGCTTAACCAATTGAACACCCAGGTGCCTCTGTCCTTTTGATTTTTAACTTTTATATTTTATCTAATATTGGTATATATTTGAGTAAGTAGTCCAAAATTAGCAGAAGCTAATGTTGTTAGAAAACTCCCTATTATTTTCAATCCCCCACATTGTAGTTAAGAAAGGGAAAAAGTATTTTACCTTTATTTGGAGGGTATGGCTGATGGGTTTATCATAATCTGAGGGATATAAAAATTTTTAGTAAGTATAATTATAATCATTTTCTAGAACAAAGATCTTGGAGAATGTAGGTTGTAAGCTTCAAGGGATTCTTTGTCTTTTTCCTCCATGAGTCTAGTTCTTCAGAGCAGTTGCTGACAAGGCCTTATTGACCATGGTCTTAGTTAAATGTAAGGTAGACTACATGATATTCCTTAGTGTAAGAGCAAATTATATCCAAAAAAGCAAGGCTTTCATTCATTCATTCAAAACTATTTATTTATCATATGCTTTGTGCCAGCCTGCAAGATAGTGCTACAGTTAGTAGTGTGGTAAAATGAGATCTTAAACTTCAAGCTCTATTTGTAGCTATAAAGCTACAAAGACTATACTTTTAATACTGATTTATTGATAATTTGTGAGATTACTGGTAGCTACTTCATAGTTTTAGGAGAAAATATAAGAAGAAATAGACTAATGCTAGTTTCTACAACAAATCAACTGAACCTCCCAATTCAGTATATTAACCTTATAAAGATTTATTTCTGGTGTGAGTCTGTAAGGTCTCCTTCTTGGGGTCTTTCCTGTATGCACTAACTCAGGAATCCAAGCTTTTTTTTTTTTTTTAGGTGATGCTACCATCTCAAACAAGTGGTCACTGATGTCATCATGAAAGAGGACGAAAGAAACCAGAGGTTTAACCTAGAACTTTTTCAAGAGCCACATATAGGAACAGCATTATTATTTTTGTATGTATTCTACTGCCAGAACTAAATCATATGGCTTCAACCTAGCTCCAAGAGAAGCAGGAAAATGTAGCCCTCCACTATTTCCAGGAATTATGCTTGTGAGAATCCGGTTTTTCTTTCTGTAGATAATCCTGGAATAACAAATATTAGTAAAGGGGAAAATGAGATTTGTGAAGGTAGAAATATAAATAAGATTATTTTTATGATTTGAAGAATTCAGTTTCTCATTCTTATTAACTTTCTCTAAAGGCATTTTCTTATGTCCTTCCTTTGCATGAAGTTTCAGAGGATAGCTGAAGATATATTTTTCTAATGTTGTCCAACCCTGGAATTTTATTTAAAAAGTTATGATATTTTTGTTCCTATGACTATCCATTGTGTTTAAAGACTTGTGCGTCTGAATGATCAAATAACTCTCTCTACCTCCAAAACACAAAACATGAAAGAATATTATATTAGTTTTCTATTGTTGAATAATAAATTACCACAAACTTAGTGGTTTAAAACAACACCCATTTATTAGATCACAATCCTGTATGTCAGAAGTCTGGGCCCATTTTGCTGGCTCTGTGCTCAGGGTATCACAAAGCAGAGATCAAGGTGTTAGCTGGGCTCTTAACTGGAGGTTTTGCAAAAGGATTTACCTCCAGGCTCTAGAGTTTGTTGGAAAAACGTAGCTCTTTTTGGTTTTAGGTCTCACATCCCTGATTCCTTTCTGACTGTCAGTGGGAAGCCATTCTTTTCCCCAGGAGGCTTCTCATATTTCTTTTTATGTGTCTTTATCTTTAAAGCCAGCATTATCATGTTGAGTACTTTTTAATGTTTCAAATCTTTCTGGTTTTACTTTTTGCCTTCCGCTGCTTTTAAAGGTTCATATGATTAGATCAAGTCCATACAGAGAATTTCCCTATCGTAAGGTGAACGGGGCTAAGTAACATAACATATAATCACAGAAATGATATCTTATTGTATTAACAATTTTCAGGGATTAGGTAGCACACCTAGTTGGAGGGAAGGAGGGTTTCAAAATTTTGTTTACCACAGATACAGTTAAATAAAGTGATTACAAAATCCACGAGGAATAAGAATGTTTTTGACTCAAAATAATCATATTGGAATATTATTTGAGGTGAACCTGGATATAGTTCTTTTCCAGAAAAACACCAAAAATCAGTATCTTGATTTGCCTCTATTCTCTGTACTGAGTTGCCATTTTATTTATATAGAAACTTCACTTTATTTGATGATTAACTACTCTCATCACAAGTAGTAGAATATAGTATTTTCTCAGTAGGAGATAAGTGTAACACTTGAAGATACTTGGATGTTCCCTCCTGTGCAGTCAGGGCTTGGGATAAGAGGTAGAGATACTTACTGGCAACTATAAAGCTACAAAGACTATTTGTTGTTTTTTAAAGATTTATTTATTTTTAAAAGATTATTTATTTTAAAGATTTATTCATTTATTCATTTATTTATTTGTTTGAGAGAGAGAGAGAAGAGAGTAAGAGCACAAGGAGGAAGGGGCTGAGGGAGAGGGAGACAGAGAATCTAGAGCAGACTCCCTCCTGAGCGAGGAGCCTAACATGGTACTTGATCCCAGGACCCAGACACCATGACCTAAGCTGGAATCAAGAGTCAGATGTTCAACTGACTTAGCCACCCAGGTGCCCCTTGTCTTTTATATTCTAGAACCACAGTATAAGCAAGAGTTTCTGAACATATATAGGACCCCCATACATGATTTTTGACATCCTGGTTATATACTAGTTTTTCTCTTTAAAGCTTTGAACATGGAACTATGATGATCAAGAAATGTGTGGGCTGATATATCATTTGAAGCACAGAATTGGGATTTATATGTGAGAAAATACATGTAATAGTGGTATCCAAGTATTTTTTGTAAGCTAAGATGGAATGGTCTAATTTCAGCTGGAACAACTTGTGAAGTCAAAAAGAAAGTCAACAAATATAAATAGATCTTTTCTTAGTTTTACATATAAAATTATGTTACTGGCCATACCTTGAATTTATGGATATCACACCATAGGAAACAAAAATTAACTTTACATTAGTTATATATCAATTTTAAGTATTATCCATCATGATTTCTCTACATATATATCATCCACTTTTTGCAAGGTCTATGAGATCTTGAAGTTTTTGAAGTTCTTTTCCTTCTCACATTTAGTTGTAGTGTAAAACAGAAATACAAAATTATTTTAGGAGCAATGTAAAAAAATAATTAACATTGAAATTATACAGTACTACTAAAAAGTGTAAGTTCTATATGCATAATGTAGTAAATTTGTGGTAAGCATTCTAGGATTTAAGCATTCAATCTTCTTCAAATAATTATCTGTGATAAAAATACAGTTATCTTCACTGATGTTGCAAATAAATATTATATTTTTGTAAAGTTGCAATTAAGCAAAATATTTTTGTCACAAGTTTATTTAATGAATACTTGTTTAGTTTTAATTATATAGTGCATTTTATTTTATTTTTATTTTTATTTATTTATTTATTTATTTATTTATTTATATTGTTGGGCTGGGTGGATGTTGTCTTTTACAACCAAAAAGCATTTGTTTTAAACATTCTCACTGGCTGCAATTTTTTTTTCCTCTTTTTTTTTTTTTTTTAGATTTTTTTTTTATTTATTTGACAGAGAGAGATCACAAGTAGGCAGAGAGGCAGGCAGAGAGAGAGGGGCAAGCAGGCTTCCTGCCAAGAAAAGAGCCCGATGAGGGGTTCGATCTCAGGACCCTGAGATCATGACCTGAGCCAAAGGCAGAGGCTTAACCCACTGAGCCACCTAGGTGCCCCAGTTTTTTTTCCTTTTGAGAATTTATTTTATTTATTACACATTTTCAATTTAACTTGCTGTTAAGCACGATTTCTAAAATAGATGAAAAAAGTACTCTTGGTTTCAATACATTATATTAGTATATTCTTGTCCAAAGCAACTTCCAGATTTTTTATCTTCTAGCTTTGTGTGATATCCACATTTCTTCGTAACTCATGCTCTTTGGCTAACCCAACAACTACTTCCTCTTCTGTCTCTACACACTCCAATACTTTCTAGTTTGTAATTTTGAAGAAGTTAACATCACTAAGCTTCATTTTACTAATTGTACTCACCACATAGGTTTTTTGTTTTCTGGATCATGGGTCTTTCTTCCAGTATTCAAAATTAAGATGGATATAGTATTAATATATTTTTCAGTTTTATTATATAATGCATTCATATACTAGCCTGCACATAGGAACTGCTTATGTTTTTTTGCAGAAAAAATATTGGAGTTTCAAGCAACAGACCTATAAATAAATGTCTGTTTTGCAATAATTTAATAAGTAAAATAGTTTCCATATTAGAGCTATATCAGATTAAATACAGTAACTTTTGATGAAAGTTTTATAAAGTTAAGAAACTTCCATTATTTATCTAAAATTCACTAGTTTAGCTTTAAGGTTCTATATGCACAGCAAGAAAGTCAATTAGCTCCACAAAGAAACTACTACCTGTCCTTATTAAAGAATAAGTAGTCTTTGCAAGAGAAAAATATGAGCTATAGTGTTCCTCCATTTAACATGAATAGGAGACCATGCAGGTAAAATGAAATAGTGGAAAAGGCAAGCCCTCAGGGAAAATAACCTCACTCTATGAAAAAAAAATTAATTAAGGTCCTGCTTATTTTTTGATCCTAGTAGCTCATTCTCTCATTCTCTTGTTTATCAAGCTTTTACTATAAAACTTTCTGCTTCCTTGGATACTTGTTTCAACTTGATCCAAGTAGAGGGTAATAGTTGCAGGTTTTAAAAGGACATAGTCATCATTACAAATTGTATTCTACCTCCCCCAAGAATAAATGCATGATAATTCACAGAAGATATATTTTTAACCCTCATAGCCTTTTAATAATAGATACTGAGTAAGCCACTTTAATAACTCAGGTATAAAACTATGAATATTTGCATACCAAAACAGAGAAGAAGTTTTTCTGGAATGTAGCAATAGATATGTACCCCCCCCTTCAGTAATCAAACATGAATAACTATAGAATACAGAAGAGAAATTCTGCTGCCACAGAAATAGCTGTGATAGTTTCCAATGTTTTCTATATGGCAGAAGTCCCAGTGAAATTAAACACTATTGCACATCTGCTCATTTAGATATTGACAAGGAATACTCAGACTAATTCATATAGTTGGATATATAAAAGGCTTTGGGTCCTCTTTTTCTATTCTCCAGACAGAACAATTCCTTAATACCAAAACTGACGGGAGCATCTGGTTGAGCATCTGCCTTCCACTCAGGTCATGATCCCAGGGTCATAGGATTGAGCCCAGCTCTCTGCTTAGCAAGGAGTCTGCTTCTCCCTCTTCCTTAGCCTGGTGCTCTGCTTAGTTGTGTGCTTTCTTTCTCTCAGTCAAATAAATAAATAAAATCTTTTTATAAAAACCCAAAAACAATGAAGTAGGGTCTAGAATTTCCTCTCACATTATAGTTTTATGTCAACATTTGCTAACCTCTAGGTAACTTAAAATAAAATAAAGTAAAACTTCTGCTCAAATAAAGTTCAACAAAGATTCTGGTTCCCTTCCCTTTCTTGAAACAGACAAACAACAGTAAAAGAAGCAAGTGACATATGGGGGAAATCTTTCTCTGTTCTCAACTAAACTAGAAAATACCCGAAACACCATCTATCTAACAACTGGGAAAGGAGACTAGCCAAACCTGTGAAGTTTAAACTTAATAAATGAGGATGACAAAGAACACAAGCAAACATTCTCAATAGTGGAGGCACTTCATCTGAAAAGTTATCCAGGGATATATTTATTAAAATAACAAGATATGTGGGCATGAGGGGGCTGCAGGAGAGGCCATTTAAAGATCCACCTGCACATTACAGAACAGGAAGGTAGATCTGTAGAAGAAATTACTTTTGTCGTTGGCACAGTCTGTGAGACTGGCTGCTGACAGAGCACATTAAAAGCATGCTAGAGTGAAGGAGAGATGGGGGTAAGCAGCCTATGACAGAGGGGTTCAATGAGAGACACATGGATCACCAACTCTAAGAGCTACATTCTAGCCTTGACAA